>NC_039261.1:16832009-16906839 GCF_003368295.1 Carassius auratus | reverse complement strand
TTAACATAATTATTTCACGCTTTACATTAAACAGGTAAATTCGCGACTTTAAAGAACTAATTTACCTGGCTGTTCATGAAGTTTGCGTTGTAAGTGTAACGTACAATACAAAGAGACTTTCCTATTAATTTAAAATCCCAAAAATGGCTTCGGGGAGAGCTTTACTGTTTACTCAATAGCAATCAATGGTTGCCAGGGCAACTCTGACACGTCACTATGGAATGTTCGTGGATGACGTCACTTTGGGCCGCTATAAAAGCTGATTTGGAATTGGAAAATTTTATTTCATCGTCGCTTGTTATGCGAGTAATATCACTGAGTGAATATCTGTCTGAACGAGTACGAAAATCTTGCTTAATCGTCTTTTCAAAAAAGACCAGAATTCAGTTTGATAATATCAAACGGCTCAAGAGCGATCTCTCTCAGAACTGTGTAAACGAGAACTGTTGAAAATCTCTGTAGAACAAGAGTTCTCCTTTAGGATCAGAGATGGCTTTTAACAAGAATACATCTTTTTCATCATCATCTTCATCGTCCTCAGTTTGTGGATGAAATGTCAGAGATGTCGCTGAGGAACACATCTCTGGACTCATCCGATGAGGATGTTTCCTCCAGTCACTGTACTGACAGGCTTGTGAAACATCAACTGCTGATGAACAAATTCCTGGACCTTCAGTACAGAGCCCGAGAGCGCCAGGAGGAGTTTCAGTCACTGCTGGAGGCGATTTAACTATATACGTTAGTAATCTGGTTTTAGTTATACACTTATACACATGTAGTTCAGTAGCCTACTCAGACCAATGAGTCGAATAGATGTGGTCAAGTTAATGGTCTTTAATTGGCCTGATTCTTCAAGCCCTCACAAAAAAACTAGAACTTCAAATAATAAAAAAAGAATACAAATGAATCAGACACTCATATTTAGGCATGTATTGGTATTCAGTTGTACCTAAATGCATTACAAACTGATTAACCTGTAAAAGTAAAAATTTTAAAATTGATAATAAAATAAAAATAATAGAAGAAATATTCATAATTTTTGTGTTTAAAACTATAAAATCAATTATAATATTCATGGCTTTTTTTCTTAATTTCCAAACATTAAACAATCGACCCTTAACCTTATTTTTTTGACGGAGAACTGTAGAAAGCCCTTAAAACTTCTCTTTTGTTGACAAGCATTTCAGGAAAAATTAATGATGCCTAATGCATTTACAGATTTACTCAGAATTTGTTTATCCCCAAATTGGGATCAGATGCAGAGATGAGATCTGCACTTGACTTTGAGACAAGCAGCGCATATATTTAATTAAATCACAGCCTTAAATCACAGAGATTTGACAGTGACAACAAGCCATTTAATGATTCCAGTTTAATTTTGATAAACTGTGCAACCCTAAGCCATATATTGATCTTCTTTTTAATATAATCTAACTGTACTTAACAGTTAACGGTACTCATGTTTTACTTCTTGCAGAGGAATCGCTAGAATGGGAGATTGAAAAAGTGGAGAAATCCATGGTCAGCATGGAGTGGTTGGAGGACTTGCAGAAGATCATTGATGAGTTCCAGGCCAATATGGCAAACAATGTGAGCCGCCTTCGAGAGAGCTTCAGAAAAATGCAGGAGGTTGCCTCGAAAAAAGTTCTGACCGTGAAGGCAAAAGGTAAGTTAATGTACACACACACCATCATTCATTAAAAAGCATATCTGAATCACTTTGGTTGCAGTGTGATCTAAAATGCTGTGTCAACTTAGCTTACAGTGTAAAATGTGTTGGTTTTCAGGTAAACCAGGAAAAGATCTGGATGCCAAAGTAGTTAAAAGCGTTCAGTCTCTGCCGACTTGTCCCACGGTAGCAGAATTGAAGGCAAATTCAACCGCTGCATCAACGTACTCATCAAATCTGATCATCGCCTTGAATAGCATCACCAAATCATCCTCCTGCAGTCCAGCCATAAGCAAGGCACTAAAACTATCAGCAGCGACCATTGAAAACCTCAACAAGGCATTTCAAGATCACTGCTTGGAAATGAAGACTCTCAAGACACCTAAAAAAAAAAGCAAGGTGGTTCAAGATGTGAACAGAGACGTCTTAGTTTCTCCTGTGCACCAAAGTGGATCTGCAGGTCAGCAGCAGAAGGTGAAAAAACTGCCTGCCTTTCCTGTGAAACCCAAGGCAGATGATTTTGGTTTCCCTCAGGTCAAAGAGCTTGTACGGGAGACAAATGTTGAAGTGTTGCCACTAGATAGACCAGTGATAACATTAGACACAGCTCCAAAAGACCTCCAGAGTCCGTCTGCTGATGACCCGTCTCCTCCTGGCCTTGCCAGGACATTTGCTTTCCCCAAGATCACACGATCTGTCGAGGAGACAAAAGTTTCCACAGAGCAAAAGGCAAATGTCAAATCATCTGAAGAGACACAAGCTGATGCAGAGACGATGGAGAGAACAGAGACATCATTTGAAGAGACGATGGCTCAGAAAAACCTTAAGTGTCCATTTCCTCCTAGCTTCCAACGTCCGTCCCCCGTCAGATCTTCTGCTCTTCCTCAGATTTTGCAGTCTGTGGAGGAACCAGAAGTTGATACGGAAACAATGGAGAGAACAGAGACACCATTTGAAGAGACAATGGTTCAGGAAGACCACCAAAGTCCATTTCCTCATGCCTTCCATCATCCATCCCCCGTCAGATCTTCTGCTCTTCCTCAGATTTTGCAGTCTGTGGAGGAACCAGAAGTTGATACGGAGACAATGGAGAGAACAGAGACACCATTTGAAGAGACAATGGTTCAGGAAGACCACCAAAGTCCATTTCCTCATAGCTTCCGTCCTCCATCCCTTGTCAGATCTTTTGCTCTTTCTCAGATTTCACAGTCTGTAGAGGAGACAAAAGTTTGTGCTATGTCAGCGGTAGAACGTCAAAGTCTGTCTTCTGTCCACACCCATCCTTCCTCGTCTGTAAAACTGCCCAAAATTCAGACTCAAGTAAAGCCTTCACTTCAGAAGTCTGAGAAACCTGAGACTCACAAATATGATTCCGCAGTCTCGGGCAGCATTGAGGAGCAGTACATGAAGAACAGCGAGGAGGACGGAGACAAACTGCTTCATGCTAGCATGAAAGACCCATCGTTCATAATTGACATCAAAGCTCAAGAAAACAACCTCCAGCAGCTGGATCGAGCTTTTCAAAATAACAACATTTCCTCTGAAATGTACAACCTGTGCAGAGGAACCGTCAATCAGACACTTAAGAGTGTTGAGCTGCGTCTTGGATGTCTTTTACGGAGATACATCAAACATGTCCAAATGAAGCAATTAAGGTTAGAAAAACTTCCATTGGCTAATGGTTTATTTGATTATATATTTTGTGGTAAATCATTTTACAATTTTCCCCTTAAAAAATTCTAATTTTGGCACATTGCATGTTTAATCTGTTATACAGGAAGACACTCGATGGAAATTTCAAGGCCACCAGAAATTTAAGGGATGGACTGGAGTTCAAAAAAGTCCATTCTCAGCTCTGCAAGTTTGACCATTTCCAGCAGAGTGTGAACAAAATCTGGGACGCCAAGCAAGCCTCCACTGATGAGACGCGAGAACTCTGCATCGCACGGACGGCCCATTTATACCAGCAGGTCAGTAGGAATTAGACAAGGGGGCATTAAAGCATTGATATTGAGTCTAAGACTAGTTTGTCATGTTCTAATAATGTAAACAACATTAATTATATGGCTGATGTAAATAATAATATAAAACATGTTGTTGTCCTGCCTTCAGGTGAACGCGGTGCATGGCCTACATCTGACAGGCATATCATTTGTGCAAAGGCATGTATCACTGCCTCTGCTCACTGTGACACCCGTGCGGTTCAGCTCCAATTTGTGTCCATCTCCTCCTCGTGGACCACGAACTTCACCCAGCAGAGCCAGTCCAGCACGCCATCCTCAAATCCACCCCAAACCTCTGCACCACACGACCAGGAACACACCAGGCAGTTTCCTGAAGATCAGTCACATTCAATAATGATGGCCAGTGTCAACATAATGGCTTGTATCTGAACCCAAGAACAGATTATTGAAATGTCACAAAAGTAAAACAAAAGTGAGGACGCATCAGGAACAGACTCTGGAAAAACAGAAGCACCGGCCTGTAGACATAGGAAGATGAATATAAATATAAAGATTGGTTAACCCATATTAGTGATTTCAAGCTTCGCCAGAGTCAAATAGCCAATGTTATATTAAGGAAGAGCTATGTCTTAATCAGTGTATATTTTTGTTTAAGCTTATATTGTAATAAATGTGTGAAAAAATTAATAATAAAAATGATAAATAATAAAGATATGAATCTCTCTTTATTGTTGGGCACTTAAGTATTTTGATCAATTGATCGAAGCACACCACTGAGTAGATTTGATTTTATCGGCGAAAATGGACATCTAACTGATCAAATGTGAACCGGTTATTTCTTTTAACTGAAGAAAGCATAATTTAAATGAATATGAAAGATGAGTACCTTTTTATTTGTTTAAATTCAAGTTAATTATTACTTTAATAAAAGGCACATGCGAGTTAGGGATGAGTGTGTAATGATATTAATTATGGCATGTGACTTAAGCATGAACCATGTGAAAGGTTAGTGAACATAATTTCCATATCTTTCTAAATAATTTGCACTGATTAATAAAAAATAAAAATAATAAACCAATGTGAAAGCTTCATAATGTAAGAGATCTCTGCTGCCTGTCTCAGGTGAGGGTGGCGCTAAGTGGTCATCGCCCGCAACCGAGGTTTAAACATTTCCATTTCTAAGCATTTATTCAACGAAAGATAATATATAAAACAAATTGTGAAAACATAATATTCATTTCATAAAGGCTGTAGTACTGTGGGAAACATAAATTAAACAGAAATGTACATTTTCGCTGCTCTAGTTGTCTTCCCTCCCAAGCTGAAGTTTTGAAATATTTCTTGCCCACTGTTCATTTTCAAGCGCAGTGGGCACACCGAGCAAACTTACTAAAATCTTACTGAAACAAACAGCGGATGGGTCTCCGTCTAGATCGGAGGTGAAATAGAGAAACATGAGGATGACACAGATATATAGTTTATGTACGATCTGTAATTATTTATTCTGCAATCACCGATTGTATAAATGAACATAACTCTGTGAACACCCAAGTCACTTCTTCCTGGGGATATTTAACAGGATGGTAAAGAATTATGAAATATTCATACCTATCCTCATCTTCTCCTCCTCAATGTATTTCGTTCTTCGCGCTTTCGTCCGTCTTCTGTTCTGTTGCTAAAACTAACAATAGTTAAAGTTAATTTTTTTGAGTGTGATTAAAGAAATAAGTTTAAAAAAAATCTCCAGGTTCCATATGCAGAGTGAAATGAGAACAGTCCAGCATTTAGAAATAATTCTTATTAACTGTTATTATTCATGATTTTTCAAACTGTTAACAGTTTGGATTTTCGAATTATGCCTTTACTTTAGTTGTGCAGATCTGGGCTGAGGTTTTGCCCTTTGAGTGTAAGGTTTCACTGGCTGGGTGTTATTTTTAATTTTGGTAAAAAACTAAAGATTATGTTCCATGAAGATATTTTGTAAATTTCCAACCGTAAATATATCAAAACTTTATTTTTCATTAGTAATGTGCATTGCTAAGAACTTCATTTGGACAAGTTTATGGCGATTTTCTCAGTTTTTTATTTTTTATTTTTTTATTTTATTTTTTTGCATCCTCAGATTCCAGATTTTCAAATAGTTGTTTCTCTGGCAAATATTGTCTGATCCGAATAAACCATAAATCAATGGAAAGCTTATTTATTCATCTTTAGATTAAATTATGTCAAAAAATTTACATTTTAGACTTTTTTTTGTGGTCCAGGTTCACATTTGTGCTCATGATTTTACATACCACTTGCAGAATATGCAAATATGTTAGTAATTTTAACAAAATAAGAGAGTTCATGAAAATAGCATGTTATTTTTTTTTATATGCTATCCTGAATAAGTTATTTCACATAACAGATGCTTATATGTACTCCAAAAGAAAAAAGAAAAACGATCCCGTTCAAAAGTTTACATACCCTTCGATCTTAATACTTTGTGTCGTTTCCTGGATGATCCAAGTTGTTCATGAGTCCTGCGTTGGTCCTGAGCAGTTCAACTGCCTTCTGTTCTTCAGAAAAATCCCCCAGCTCTTGCACGTTGTCAGGTTTTCCAGCATCTTCTGCATATCTGAACATTTTGCAAAAGTGACTTTATGATTTTGAGATCCATCAATTCACACTGAGGACAACTGAGGGACTCAAATGAACATAAGGTTCAAATGCTCACCGATGCTACAGAAAGAAAAAAGGGGGTTCTTTTGTCTTATGAGAAAAATGTAACTATCTTCTGTAGCCTCTGAAGGCCAGTACTAAATAAATAAATAAAAATATTTAGGCAAAATAAGTAAAATGTACACATCTCCATTCTGCTCAAAAGTTTTCCACTTCTCTGTCATTTTCCTCCACTGCTGCTGGTCAAAGGAAACGCCCAACGAACAGGAAGAATTGATTTAAAATATAAGACTAAAGAAAATATTTCAGTTGCATAGCCTACTGCATCTATATTTTATATAAAACCTTTATATAAAATACCTAACGTCTGTTCTGTTCGCAGGGTTCGAGTCAAGCAATTTCGCCCCAGCAACATGAGCGCATTCAGCCCGTTCTCTTCAGTCAAATAACACGACTTTATACTTTCCAAACGTCCGATAACTTTACCAAAAATGACCCGATAGAGGCGGGAAGGGACATTTTTGAAAATATGACTGCAAATTATTGTTTCTTCGCGGAGTTCGCGCGTTATGCATAATGTCTTTTTGCGGACAAGCGATGCAGGAGTCGTAAACGAAGTGTGCACACAGACGACACAGGTATTTACTTGACACAAAATATTTCTATTGGCATGAAACGTTAACCATGGACATATATCTGGGATTATTAACAGATGCGATTCGAATATAATAAGGCCTATACAACAAGTATTGCAATAATTAATATTTAGGTCCACACACAGGAGAATCTGAGAAACAACAGCTAAAGTGTTACATTTGGATAGGAATTACGTTCTTTATAATGTTGCGTCACGTGTTAATTAAAGTTCAAAGACTGTTTAATTTTGTTAGATCTGAATGATGCACATTAAGTTATAGTAGCTAATGCTAATAACAAAGTATATTATAACATTTAGCACACAACATAATTATGTTATAACACAAAGCGAATTATATCATGCTCATATAAAGCCCCTGTATTCAGATTTCAAACCGATATTTGCAATATTAATAATGTCTCGTCTGTCCGCTGATGTCTAATGCTTGCTCATTAAGATTAACATAATTATTTCACACTTTACATTAAACAGGTAAAATTCGCGACTTTAAAGAACTAATTTACCTGGCTGTTCATGAAGTTTGCGTTGTAAGTGTAACGTACAATACAAAGAGCCTTTCCTATTAATTTAAAATCCCAAAAATGGCTTCGGGGAGAGCTTTACTGTTTACTCAATAGCAATCAATGGTTGCCATGGCAACTCTGACACGTCACTATGGAATGTTCGTGGATGACGTCACTCTGGGCCGCTATAAAAGCTGATTTGGAATTGGAAAATTTTATTTCATCGTCGCTTGTTATGCGAGTAATATCAGTGAATGAATATCTGTCTGAACGAGTACGAAAATCTTGCTTAATCGTCTTTTCAAAAAAGACCAGAAATTCAGTTTGAAAATATCAAACGGCTCAAGAGCGATCTCTCTCAGAACTGTGTAAACGAGAACTGTTGAAAATCTCTGTAGAACAAGAGTTCTCCTTTAGGATCAGAGATGGCTTTTAACAAGAATACATCTTTTTCATCATCATCTTCATCGTCCTCAGTTGTGGATGAAATGTCAGAGATGTCGCTGAGGAACACATCTCTGGACTCATCCGATGAGGATGATTCCTCCAGTCACTGTACTGACAGGCTTGTGAAACATCAACTGCTGATGAACAAATTCCTGGACCTTCAGTACAGAGCCCGAGAGCGCCAGGAGGAGTTTCAGTCACTGCTGGAGCGATTTAACTATATACGTTAGTAATCTGGTTTTAGTTATACACTTATACACATGTAGTTCAGTAGCCTACTCAGACCAATGAGTCGAATAGAGTGGTCAAGTTAATGGTCTTTAATTGGCCTGATTCTTCAAGCCCTCAAAAAAAACTAAAAAAACTTTTTTCAAAAAAAAAAAAAAAAAAAAAAAAGAATACAAATGATTCAGATACTCATATTTAGGCATGTATTGGTATTCAGTTGTACCTTAATGCATTGCAAACTGATTAACCAGTAAAAGTAACATTTTTAAATTGCTATTAAAATAAAAAAAATAATAGAAAAAAACATTCATAATTTTAGTGTTTAAAACTATAAAATCAATAATAATATTCATGGCTTTTTAAACATTCAACAATCGACCTTTAACCTTCATTTTTTTAGGAGAACTGTAGAAAGCCCTTAAAACTTCTGTTTTGTTGACAAGCATTTCAGGAAAAATTAATGATGCCTAATGCATTTACAGATTTACTTTAAAGCCCCAAATTGGGATCAGATGCAGAGATGAGATCTGCACTTGACTTTGACACAAGCAGCGCATATATTTAATTAAATCACAGCCTTTGAGATTTGACAGTGACAACAACCCAATTCACGATCCCAGTTTCATTTTGATTAACTTTGCAACCCTAAGCCATATATTGATCTGCTTTTTAATATAATCTAACTTTACTTAACAGTTAACGATATTTATGTTTTACTTCTTGCAGAGGAATCGCTAGAATGGGAGATTGAGAAAGTGGAGAAATCCATGTTCAGCATGGAGTGGCTGGAGGACTTGCAGAAGATCATTGATGAGTTCCAGGCCAATATGGCAAACAATGTGAGCCGCCTTCGAGAGAGCTTCAGAAAAATGCAGGAGGTTGCCTCGAAAAAAGTTCTGACTGTGAAGGCAAAAGGTAAGTTAATGTACACACACACCATAATTCATTAAAAAGCATATCTAAATCACTTTGGTTGCAGTGTGATCTAAAATGCTGTGTCAACTTAGCTTACAGTGTAAAATGTGTTGGTTTTCAGGTAAACCAGGAAAAGATCTGGATGCCAAAGTAGTTAAAAGCGTTCAGTCTCTGCCGACTTGTCCCACGGTAGCAGAATTGAAGGCAAATTCAACCGCTGCATCAACATACTCATCAAATCTGATCAACGCCTTGAATAGCATCACCAAATCATCCTCCTGCAGTCCAGCCATAAGCAAGGCACTAAAACTATCAGCAGCGACCATTGAAAACCTCAACAAGGCATTTCAAGATCACTGCTTGGAAATTAAGACTCTCAAAACACCTCAGAAAGCAAGAAAGGTGGTTCGAGATGTGAACAGAGACGTCTTAGTTTCTCCTGTGCACCAAAGTGGATCTGCAGGTCAGCAGCAGAAGGTGAAAAAATTAACTGCCTTTCCTGTGAAACCCAAGGCAGATGATTTTGGTTTCCCTCAGGTCAAAGAGCTTTTACGGGAGACAAATGTTGAAGTGTTGCCACTAGATAGACCAGTGATAACATTAGACACAGCTCCAAAAGACCTCCAGAGTCCGTCTGCTGATGACCCGTCTCCTCCTGGCCTTGCCAGGACTTTTGCTCTCCCCAAGATCACACAATCGGTTGAGGAGACAAAAGTTTCCACAGAGCAAAAGGCAAATGTCAAATCATCTGAAGAGACACAAGCTGATGCAGAGACGATGGAGAGAACAGAGACATCATTTGAAGAGACAATGGTTCAGGAAGACCACCAAAGTCCATTTCCTCATAGCTTCCGTCCTCGATCCCTTGTCAGATCTTTTGCTCTTCCTCAGATTTCACAGTCTGTAGAGGAGACAAAAGTTTGTGCTATGTCAGCGGTAGAACGTCAAAGTCTGTCTTCTGTCCACACCCATCCTTCCTCGTCTGTAAAACTGCCCAAAATTCAGACTCAAGCAAAGCCGTCACTTCAGAAGTCTGAGAAACATGAGACTCACAAATATGATTCTGCAGTCTCGGGCAGCATTGAGGAGCAGTACATGAAGAACAGCGAGGAGGACGGAGACAAACTGCTTCATGCTAGCATGAAAGACCCATCGTTCATAATTGACATCAAAGCTCAAGAAAACAACCTCCAGCAGCTGGATCGAGCTTTTCAAAATAACAACATTTCCTCTGAAATGTACAACCTGTGCAGAGGAACCGTCAATCAGACACTTAAGAGTGTTGAGCTGCGTCTTGGATGTCTTTTACGGAGATACATCAAACATGTCCAAATTAAGCAGTTAAGGTTAGAAAAACTTCCATTGGCTAATGGTTTATTTGATTATATATTTTGTGGTAAATCATTTTATAATGTTCCATTAAAAAATTCTCATTTGGCTCATTGCATCTTTAATCTGTTATACAGGAAGACGCTCGATGGAAATTTCAAGGCCACCAGAAATTTAAGGGATGGACTGGAGTTCAAAAAAGTCCATTCTCAGCTCTGCAAGTTTGACCGTTTCCAGCAGAGTGTGAACAAAATCTGGGACGCCAAGCAAGCCTCCACTGATGAGACGCGAGAACTCTGCATCGCACGGACGGCCCATTTATACCAGCAGGTCAGTAGGAATTAGACAAGGGGGCATTAAAGCATTGATATTGAGTCTAAGACTAGTTTGTCATGTTCTAATAATGTAAACAACATTAATTATATGGCAGATGTAAATAATAATATAAAACATGTTGTTGTCCTGCCTTCAGGTGAACGCGGTGCATGGCCTACATCTGACAGGCATATCATTTGTGCAAAGGCATGTATCACTGCCTCTGCTCACTGTGACACCCGTGCGGTTCAGCTCCAATTTGTGTCCATCTCCTCCTCGTGGACCACGAACTTCACCCAGCAGAGCCAGTCCAGCACGTCATCCTCAAATCCACCCCAAACCTCTGCACCACACGACCAGGAACACACCAGGCAGTTTCCTGAAGATCAGTCACATTCAATAATGATAGTGATTTCAAGCTTCGCCAGAGTCAAATAGCCAATGTTATATTAAGAAAGAGCTATGTCTTAATCAGTGTATATTTTTGGTTAAGCTTATATTGTAATATATATATGAAAAAACATGTGAATAATAAAAATGATCAATAATAAAGATATGAATCTCTCTTTATTGTTGGGCACTTAAGTATTTTGATCAATTGATCGAAGCACACCACTGTGTAGATTTGATTTTATCAGCGTAAATGGGACATTTAACTAATCAAATGTGAACCGATTATTTATTTTAACTGAAATAATTGAGTGAAGTGACATTCAGCCAAGTATGGTGACCCATACTCAGAATTTGTGCTCTGCATTTAACCCATCCGAAATACAGAGTAGTGAACACACACACACACACACACACACTGTGAGCATACGCCTGAGGAGCAGTTGGGGGTTCGATGCCTTGCTCAAGGGCACCTAAGTCATGGTATTGAAGGTGGAGCGAGAGCTGTTCATGCACTACCCCTGTAGCGGCCCCTCGGATATAGATTGATCAAGACGCAGAGAGTTTCAAACGGGTGTCAATTTATTTCTTCCTCTCAACGAGCACCATGCACCTGGACACCGTGAAAACTACAGAATAAACAGAAATACAAAATGCTTCCATGTAATTTCACAAATAATTTGCATATAAATAATCTTCACATATTAATCATGTTTACACTCAATACAAATTATTTTAACAAATGACCAATATGAAATATGAAGTGTGTTTAAGCCTTTATGACAAATGAAATATCACATGCTTCTTTTAAATTAAACAGAATATATTATAATTGAAGAAAGAATATACGTTTTATATTGATGACGTGTGCAATAAACCCATAAACAAATGAAGTACTTGTGACGAGAGAATAGCGGAAGTTTAGCGTCACAAAAAAAAAAAAACATCCGAAGAAGAAAACAGCGCTTTTTCAAAATAAAAGCGGAACAGACATAGCGACACTATTAAATATATAATGCCTTAAAATATTAATATAAAATGTTATATATGTTGTATATATACTGTGTAGAATATTAATGCGATTTATAAAGACATTTACACTCCCACCAAATCCTGGTACAATGAATGAACAAATATACAAAGAGTAAGTGAATTGTGCAGGATTTCTTGCTAAGAAATTAATAGCCTGAAGTTAAGCTATCAGAGGCGTAACTATATGGCATCATGCATAATAAAGCAGTTTGTGCAGTGTTGTAAATCGCTTTCTTTTAATCAGTTCTCTAGGAGGAGCACCAATTTTTTGATTGGTCTCTCAATAACTGAGGGCTTGGAGGGTGGATCTTGTTTTTTATGAGGTTTCCGCTCACCAACTTGCACTTTAACTCGACCAACCAAGCCATCACTACTTTGAACAGTTTCAATCACCCGTCCAAGTTGCCACTGATTTCTTGGGAGGTTATCGTCTTTAATAATGACAATGTCATCCACTTTGAGGTTGCGCTGAGGTGAGTGCCATTTCTGTCTCAAGGATATGTTCAGCAGATACTCCTTTTTCCAGCGGCTCCAAAACTGTTCGATGAGATACTGAACTCTTCTCCACCTTTTTGACGCATACAGGTCCTCCTTGACAAATACTCCAGGAGGAGGAAGAGCAACTTTAGATTTCATCATAATGAGATGATTCGGTGTTATAGGCTCCAGTGCCTGTGGATCATTTATCCCATCCACTGTTAACGGGCGGCTGTTAACGATAGCCATGGTCTCATATAGCAGTGTTCTGAGGGAAGCGTCGTCAAGTCGACCTGGGCACTGTGCAAAGGCGGCATTCAGCACATTTCTAACAGTTCTGATCTGGCGTTCCCAGACACCACCTGCAGGACTGTCAGAGGGAGCATTGAAGACAAATTCGCACTGCTTCTCTGTCAGGAAGATTTCCAGAAGCTTAATGTCACATTGTTTAAGTGCTTCCTTGAGCTCATTCCTTGCGCCAACAAAATTAGAGCCTTGGTCACAGCGAAGTTGTTGAACAGCTCCTCTCAGGCTGATGAAGCATCTCAATGAGTTGATGAATGAGTCTGTTGACAAATCTTCGAGCATTTCAATATGAACAGCTCTAGAGTACATACATGTGAAAATCACGCCGTATCTTCCGCCGAGGCTTCAACGCGTTCTGTGGGAAGTTCAGCCATTTGTTGTCTTTCTGTTGGCCTTCGCAGTTTCCTGCAAAGCACACAAGTGTGTATCACCTTAGCAACCAACTTGCTCCCACCAATTACCCAGAATCCATTGGCCCGAAGCTCCATTAGAGTCTGGCCTCGACGCTGATGGCATGTCTTAGCGTGAAAATGAGACACAATAAGCTTAGAAATGTGGCTGCTATTCGGTAGGATGACTGGGTGCTTGACTTTATGACAGAGCGATGACTGGTTCAATCTGCCACCAACACAGAGGAGTCCTTCAGACCAGATAGGGTCGAGACGGAAAAGAGAGCTTGAGTTTGGAAGGTCCTTTTTACCCTGAAGCATCTCTTCGGGGAAAGCTTGCTGCTGTACAATCTTAATCACTTCATCTGCAGCCTTCTCAATCTCCTTAACAGTCACATACTCACTGTGTTGTCTCTGTTTAGACCCCAGCCTCTTGATTCTTGCCACCACCTTAAGAATTTTTGTCCAGGAGGAAAACTGACACAGATGGCTGAGGATGTCATTGTAGTTTTTTACTTCTGTTGCAAACACCTGAATTGTCTTGACTTCAGGATCACCAACAAGTAATTCTGATGGAGCGTTGGGTGCTAGAAGTAAATTACTCTCCCAGAGAAACTTCGGTCCTCGAAGCCAATTTGTTGAATGAAGGTCTGAAGCACTAAGACCTCGGGAAGCATGATCTGCCGGGTTTTCTGCGGTGTCCACATAATGCCACTGAATGGGATCACTGTTATCCCTTATCATCTGAACACGGTTCGCAACAAATATGTGGAACCTACGGGCATCATTGTTAATATACCCAAGCACCACCTTTGAATCGGTCCAGAAAACCTCTTCATCAATCTTTATGTCAAGTTCACCTTTTAACATGACACTGACTTTCGTAGAAACCACAGCTGCTGCAAGTTCTAGTCTGGGGATACTTGTGACCTTTGAGGGTGCAACCCTTGCTTTCGCCAGCACGAGACTGCAATGGACTTCATCCTTGTCATTTTTTAACCTGAGGTAAGAACATGCACCATATCCCACGCAGCTGGCATCCGAAAAATGGTGCAACTCTACTCTGACAATGTTATGGAAGTCATATCGGTGGTAACATCTCGGAATTGAAACCTCTTTCAACCTCTGAAGCCCATTTATCCACTCCTCCCACCGTGGCCTCATATCTTCTGGTAGTGGATCATCCCATCCGATGCCTCTGTGACACAGCTCTTGAAGTATACGCTTTCCAGTTAGGCTGAATGGAGCAATGAATCCAAGTGGATCATAAAGAGAGGCAATGACAGAAAGGCAACCACGCCGGGTGGAAGGCTGATCTTTCAAGCTGCTGTTAAAACTGAAAGTGTCAGTTTTAATCGACCATTGAATGCCGAGTGCACGCTCCGATGGAGTTGGATCCAGTCCTAGAGGTTCAATGGTTGCTGCTCTTTCTGAAGGATCTAAGCAGGCGAGGGCTGCTTCCTCATTAGAGTTGAATTTATGAAGGCGTAGGCCTCCTCTTTTGCACAACTCCTGTGACTCAGTGATCAGTTTCTTGGCTTCCTCGACCGATGGAACACTGACTAGCCCGTCATCAACATAAAAATTTTTCTCTATGAATGTTGATGCTAGTGGATAGGTAGCTTTGTGTTGGCGTGCCAGATGTTTCAAGCCAAAGTTGGCACATCCTGGAGACGAGGCAGCTCCAAAGAGATGAACTGCCATCCTGTATTCCTGTGGTTCCTTCTCCAAATCTCCACCTCCCCACCAGAGGAATTTCAGATAATTCCGGGATTCAGGAGTGACAGAGAACTGATAAAACATTCTTTCGATATCACAGATGATCGCTACAGCCTCCTTCCTGAAGCGGCAGAGAACTCCTACCATAGGATTGATAAGATCAGGCCCAGTCAGTAAAGTGTCATTTAGAGAAACACCATGGAATTTGGCTGAACAGTCGAATACAACTCTCAGCTTGTCTGGTTTTCTGGGGTGATAAATGCCATGATGCGGAAGGTACCACTCAGTCTCTCCTGCAAATGTTGTAGGGGCAGGCTCTGCATCACCCTTGCTAATTGTTTCTTCCATGAATGTTTTGTATTGATCATAATATTTTTTATTGGTCTTTAACTTCTTCTTAAGACACTGTAGGCGAACTGTGGCTAGCTTCTTGTTGTTTGGTAGGTTGGGTGGACTGTTGCCCTTGAAAGGGAGGGGCATCTCATAATGTCCATCTTTCTTCTGCGTGATGTTGTCACTGAGGAACTGTATGAAATGAACATCGTTCTGGGACACATATTTATCTTCATATGTTCTCTCGGTGAAGTCTGATTCTAGGGCTTTTAGAACATCTGTTGTCGATGGAATTGGCAGTTCTTTTACTGTGAGCCGATGCACAAAGCTCTGACTTCCTTGTCTGTCTAGGTGAGGATTTGATGAGCCTATGATACTCCATCCTAGTTTTGATCTCTGTGCAAACGGTTGATTTTTGTCTCCAATGATAACCTCAAGAGGAGTTAATGCTGCTGGACAGTCATATCCTATCAGGAGCCCTACATCACAGTCTAGAAGGAGTGGTAGCTTATCTGCCAAATGTCTGAGATGAGGCCAGAGTAAGGCTGTTTCATTTGTTGGAACGTAGGACTTGTCCACTGGTATAAAATCACGGCTGTAGGCCTGCTGTAATTGAATGTGGTCCTTAGAGTGCAGTCCTCGAACTTGTAGACCACGGACGTTCTTGCTAGATATGATTGTGTCAATAGCCGTCATAGTACTCAATTTTAATTTTACTGGTTGGGCATCAACATTCAGTTTGTCAAGTACATCTTCTAAGACAAACGTTGAGTCACTCTGTGTGTCCAGTATTGCATACGTAAGTACTTCTCTGTGTGGCTCTTGTATTGAAGACACAAGGACTGGGACGATACTTGAGGTAGCTGAAGAACGTTGCGTTGATGCATGGGATACGACATTGTGAGTTTCCAAGCTTGCATGGTTTTCTGTGGAAGTGGAACTATTCGTTGTTGCTTCCACAGGTCTTTGTTTCCTGTCATCGTGCAAGCAGGTTGGGTGACGACAGCTGCATATGCTGCATGTGTGTCGTCTCTTACAATCTTTGGTCATGTGACCCTTCCTCAAGAACCCAAAGCAGAGCCGATTTTCACAGATGAATGCCTTTTTATCTTCAATACTCTTTGCTGCGAAGGTGGGACACTTGGTGATGTTATGATCTTCACTTTTACACATGAAGCAAGGTGATTTTGGTTTACTGCCATTTGTTTCTTGTTTCTCCTGAGCGAAACTCTTTGTTTGTGTATTTGTGTTGAGAGCTTTGGCTCTCTTTGGTGATCTTTCATTTGTGGCCCTGAAGTTCATCAACAATGGAGAAGCAATAGGGTTACAGGCTATCCGTGCCTCTTTGCTCTGGAAATTTGTGAAGCATGCAAGATCTGGATAGCTTCCGGATGTGTCAAGTTTCTCCACAACAACTCGACTCCACTTGCGCACGATCCATTCTGGTAGTTTTCTGAGCAACTTGTGGTTTTCCTCACAATCGTTAAGGATAGCTAGTCCTTTTACGTGAGGCATCACCTCAGTGCAGCCTTGGAGGAAGTCAGCAAACTCTTGTAGTGCTAGTGGATCATTTGTGTTGATCTTTGGCCATCTCATGAGCTTATCTTGGAAAGCTTTTTGTATGATGAACGGGTTCCCATATCTGTCTTGTAAGACTTTCCATGCTCCATTGTATGCACTTTCTGAATTTTTTCAGAGGGTTTTTAATTTTGTCCTAGTCTCCCTAGCTACCAGCTTCCAAGTGTCATAGGACTTGTTAAATGCTTTCTCACGTTTTTTGTTGTCTTGTTCATGCATCTCTTGGCCTTTCTCTGTTAGCTTTCTTTCTCGTGAGCTGGACCTGCAAGGTGTATCTTTAAGTGACATCTTGTTTGTTTGTGCAGCTGCTTTAAGTCGAGTGTGGCCTTTGATTGTCCAATGCCTGAATTTACAGTTGTAAGCTGTAGTTATCCTTTACTACAGAGTAATGTTTATGCTACGCATTAATAGATAAATGCGTAGCATAAACATCTAAAAGGATTTTTAGCTTAAAACAGTAACAACAAAACACTCCTTTTAACCTTTTCATAAACAGATATGAACGAAAAGCATGGGCTAGTTTCTTTCACCAGTTTTAGAAGCTTTAAGAACGGAGAATTAGTTTGCAAGATATTTTGACCTTATAATACCATATTATTATTAAGTCATTCAATTATGCTGCAAGCATGTGTGTAGAAATGGTCCCTTTTCAGCTTTCTTGCTCCTTGGCATCCAGTGTCTCTTTTTGCAGGTCTAGCTGTACCTTAAGTATGCTGTCCATTTTAAGTCTTGTCTGTGTGCAGGAGTTGA
Organism: Carassius auratus; assembly: GCF_003368295.1. Lineage (NCBI taxonomy): Eukaryota > Metazoa > Chordata > Actinopteri > Cypriniformes > Cyprinidae > Carassius > Carassius auratus. Next base: position 16,889,176 of record NC_039261.1, on the reverse strand, counting down.
ATGCAAGCGAAGTAAACTGGCTTGGTATTAGGTTGGTGTTTGGACCTCAGATGTGATGGCCTCAACTTCTCAGCAGAGATGGCAGGGCTGGTGCAGCGATGAGTTTTCACTGTAGCGGCCCCTCGGATATAGATTGATCAAGACGCAGAGAGTTTCAAATGGGTGTCAATTTATTTCTTCCTCTCAACGAGCACCATGCACCTGGACACCGTGAAAACTACAGAATAAACAGAAATACAAAATGCTTCCATGTAGTTTCACAAATAATTTGCATATAAATAATCTTCACATATTAATCATGTTTACACCCAATACAAATTATTTTAACAAATGACCAATATGAAATATGAAGTGTGTTTAAGCCTTTATGACAAATGAAATATCACATGCTTCTTTTAAATTAAACAGAATATATTATAATTGAAGAAAGAATATACGTTTTATATTGATGACGTGTGCAATAAACCCATAAACAAATGAAGTACTGACATTCTCTTTTTTCCTTAAACAATATCCCTTTTGATAATAATACAAACTCCACATATTTTCCTTCATACCTCATTCCGCTTTTCCAAGGGCGCTAATCAAAGAGTTTCTGCCATCAGCTACCATGTGCTCTAGCTTGACACACCCTCACAGTTCGGAGCTCTTAAAAATAACATGTACGAGCAATACAAAAATAATAAAGTAAATTACAATGTAAACTCTTTCTTTACAAGATTCAAATGGATGAACATGATAAATAACTTGAGTGTTTAAAGGTTTTTACCGTTCTTCCGACGATATGTGAACACCACATTGTGACGAGAGAATAGCGGAAGTTTAGCGTCACAAAAAAAAAAAAAACATCCGAAGAAGAAAACAGCGCTTTTTCAAAATAAAAGCGGAACAGACATAGCGACACTGTTAAATATATAATGCCTTAAAATATTAATATAAAATGTTATATATGTTGTGTAGAATATTAATGCGATTTATAAAGACATTTACAACCCCCACCCACAATTCCGTCCGGCCCAAGACTAGAACTCACAACCCTTCGATTGGGAGTCCAACTCTCTAACCATTAGGCAGTGTCTGCCATTCAAGGCGCCATCCAGCTCGTCGGGAGCAGCTGGGGTTAGGTGTCTTGCTCAAGGACACCTCGACACTTGGTCAGGTGGAGCCAGGGATCGAACCACCAACCTTCCGGTTTGTAGACAACCTACATGAACCACTGAGCCACTGCCGCCCCAATTATTTAAATGAACATGCATGTTAGGCATTAGTGTGTCATGATATTAATTATGACATGTGACTAAAGTATCAGATCGTCTCAGATCTTTTGCAAAACTAAGCACTTCATTCAAAAATTTACATTATTTAAAAATAATAATTATTATTATTTGGTACCATATGGCACACACATGGTTCATACAGAGTTGGATTCTGTTTGAACCACTTAGAAACTGTTGGGCACAATCTTAAACACGTTTAACATTTCTATTTCTGATGCGAGAGGAGAATCTTCTCAACTGGCGAATCCATCCTTACACAGACTCTGAATAGCTGGAATGAGGTGGTTTAACAAAGGGTCAGAGATAGAGGTGCTCCGATCACGATCGGCCGATCGTTATGCGTATCTCCTCAGTAAAGCCGGTTTTCTAATCAGCGGTTAATTCCATCAGATGCGTGATTTCACATAGAGCAGCTGTTACTACACAGAGCCGTTGTTAATAGAGAAGATGCGCAAATCACGTTAATTTTCAGCGTTTATTGGCCCATCTTCTCAGTTAACAACGGCTCTGTGTAGTAACAGCTGCTCTATGTGAAATCACGCACCTGATGGAAGTAACTGCTGATTAGAAAACCGGCTTTACTGACGAGATGCGCATTAACGATCGGCCGATCGTGATCGGAGCACCCCTAGTCAGAGATCATAAACCTTCCACTGCCATGCAGAAGGGGAAAAGGAAAGGAAGGAAGAGTGTTGTGGGAGGTATTGGAATAATGGGAGCAGACACCTATTCTGTCCACTGCCTGTGCTGCGTTCATACTGCGAGTCACTCGTTCAACATGGAGGAACGACTGATATTATCAGTGAGCAGTCACCCGGAGCTATATGAGACAAGTTCATATTTCTATAGAGACAGGAATAAAAAGGACCTCGCTTGGAAGAGTGTTGGTGAGGAGATTGGGGAACCTGATAATTTGTAAATACACATTTTACCCAGAGCCTACAGATAATGAAGAGGCTGCTTCTCCTGTCTCCCCAGTCCCTGGTCCTGCACCCCCGGTGTGTGAAGGCAATACTACAAACAATATTTAAACATGTTACGTTCAGAAAACATCAGTACAGTATCCACTCATAGCTTTAACATTCACATAAAAAAAGTCAAAAACATTTTTTTAATCAGTCTGTTTACTAATAATCATTGTATTTGTAAATGCAGACTCAATTCTATTGCAATGTATGCCACCAATACATAATTTTAACTACTGGTCATTTGCATGTTTATGTTCCTGATGTTTATATGTCTGAAGTATAACTTTATGTAATATATGTTAACGCAAGTTAAAAAAAATTTACACTCATATTTAAGCACTGGCTATGTCACTCACAGAGATATTATTCTCCCAATAGGGAGAGAATTTTGTTATTTCAGTTATCATCTTTCCGTCTTCTCATTGCACTGTGTGTTGTATTATTGATTTCACAAGGCAAAAGAGGAGGAGAAGCACCCGGTGTCCCCGGGATGGTCCGTTGGAGGTGGAGCAGACGCTGCTCGAGCTCCTGAGGCATCCTCCAGCCCCACCATCACCGTCACCAACACCATCAACACCACCAACACCAACACCACCACCAACACCACCACCATCACCACCACCACCATCACCAAAACCATCACCAACACCAACACCAACACCACCATCACAGTCTGCTGATGAGCACTTCCTCCTCAGCCTTCTGCCTTTTCTGCAGAGCATGCCGCCTCATATAAAAGAAATGGTAAAATTTCAAATGTACAAATGGGCAATGGAAAACAGCAACGTTGTGCTAAATTTAAATTTGGCTTAAAAAAAATTTAACAGCAGGCTCTGCAGGAAACACAGAATGCCCTCCTTCCTCTTCTCCTACTTTTTGTTCCCTGAAGCTCTTCCACCTCCACCGAGGTCCTTTTTATTTCTGTCTCTGTATGTAAATAGTTTGTACATAATGTATTTTGTTTTAAGTTTATATTGTTATTTTAAGTATATATTCTAATTATTTTATGTTTGGCCTGAATAAATTATTTTGAAATATGACTAAATGCCTGGTGTGGTTCTAATTCACAACAAAGCAAGTGTTTTATCACATAAAAACTTGATTTCAAACTATGACACACATTCATTTTGTATAGAATGCTATTTATTCCATTTCTAAATCTTGATTATATGAAACATTATTATAATCTAAGGACAACCAACATACTTTAGTGTGTCTGGACAGGGTTGTGTGAGGAAAACAAAGAAATCACAGGACAGGTTAAATCCTTTTGGAGGCTGGCTCCATTTATCATCAAAACAAAAATAAATGACAGATTATTTTACAGTAATAACCTGAACTAAGAAATAACACAGACCTATAGATTTTTTTATACATCAAAGGAGGAATTATATTGTTTGGTTATGTTAACTATAAACACTTGCAGTCATACATTTCTGAATTAGATCAAGAAAAACTCCAAATATGGGATTGTTTACCATGTTACATTAATATTAGGACTACTAATAATGTATGTTACCTTATATACTAATGTGGAAAACCTACCATTTGAAAAAGTTAATGACTCAAATCACTAAAATGATTAAATGTGCATGTTGTGGTGGACCTGACAGTCTGGAACAGGGCCAGCAGGAATAGAGCAGACAGACTAGACACAGTGCAGCCATGACCTGCAAACAGAGAGGAGGCACAACAAAACTATATATATATATATATATATATATATATATATATATATATATATATATTAGTAATGGTGGTAAAACTCTTAAGATAGTCATGTTCTTTATATGTTTGTGGGTGGCTCTTAAAAGAGCCGTTGAGGGGAAGTCATGAGTTCAAACACTATTCTGTCTGCTCCCATGCTACTGCTCCCTCCGCCATGAAGACATCCCTCACCTGGACTGCCTCTTTGGAGGAGTTGTTTGCTGCAACCCGACCCAGACCTGGCAGCGGCTCCTCTCCAGCATGTCCCGCGCCCCTCACAGCAGGTGCCTCTCTCCCCTCTGAACACCTCATGAAGTTGTGGAGAACACACTTCACCTTCACACATGTCTCCGCAACTTCAGGGTGGACCTCGATGAGCCACCGGTACATCCTCCACTGTGAGCTGGGGCTCTGGAGAGACGGTAATTGAAGACACGCCTCTATGGAGGAAGGGTGCATCCATGGAAGGGCCGCATGAGGTTCCTCCGAGTCAGTCACGAAGACGTGGGGCTGGGGTGTTCTTTCTTCAGCACCAGGTAGAGGCTGGTCAGGAGGCAGATGAAGTGTGCCAGCTCGGAGAGCCTGTCCAAAGGTGGAGTTCACAAGAATCCCACCGTCACTGCTCATGCCGTACCCCCGACATCGATCACCCGGAAGCGATACTTGGCCTCCACAACTGCAAGGAGAAAGATGGAGAAGGTTCCCATGTAATTGTGGAACTGGGATCCTGAGTTGGGGGGTGCCTTCATCACCACATGCTTCCCATCCACCGCTCCACAGAACAGAGGGACGTTCCACCGCTCCTGGAATCCCTCTGCGATGGAATTCATCAGAGGAAGAATTGATTTAAAATATAAGACTAAAGAAAATATTTCAGTTGCATAGCCTACTGCATCTATATCTTATATTAAACCTTTATATAAAATACCTAACGTCTGTTCTGTTCGCAGGGTTCGAGTCAAGTAATTTCGCCCCAGCAACATGAGCGCATTCAGCCCGTTCTCTTCAGTCAAATAACACGACTTTATACTTTCCAAACGTCCGATAACTTTACCCAAAATGACCCGATACAGGCGGAAAGGGATATTTTTGAAAATATGACTGCAAATTATTGTTTCTTCGCGGAGTTCGCGCGTTATGCATAATGTCTTTTTGCGGACAAGCGATGCGGGAGTCGTAAACGAAGTGTGCACACAGACGACACAGGTATTTACTTAACACAAAATATTTCTGTTGGCATGAAACGTTAACCATGGACATATATCTGGGATTATTAACAGATGCGATTCGAATACAATAAGGCCTATACAACAAGTATTGCAATAATTTATATTTAATTATTGTTAAACAACAACTAAAGTAAGACAATCGATAATCATTTTACATTTGGATAGGAATTAAGTTCTTTATAATGTTGCGTCACGTGTTAATTAAAGTTCAAAGACTGTTTAATTTTGTTAGCTCTGAATGATGCACATTAAGTTATAGTAGCTAATGCTAAGTAAAAAAAAAAGTATATTATAACATTTAGCACACAACATAATTATGTTATAACACAAAGCGAATTATATCATTAGCATATAAAGCCCCTGTATTCAGATTTCAAACCGATATTTGCAATATTAATAATGTCTCGTCTGTCCGCTGATGTCTAATGCTTGCTCATTAAGATTAACATAATTATTTCACACTTTACATTAAACAGGTAAAATTCGCGACTTTAAAGAACTAATTTACCTGGCTGTTCATGAAGTTTGCGTTGTAAGTGTAACGTACAATACAAAGAGACTTTCCTATTAATTTAAAATCCCAAAAATGGCTTCGGGGAGAGCTTTACTGTTTACTCAATAGCAATCAATGGTTGCCATGGCAACTCTGACACGTCACTATGGAATGTTCGTGGATGACGTCACACTGGGCCGCTATAAAAGCTGATTTGGAATTGGAAAATTGTATTTCATCGTCGCTTGTTATGCGAGTAATATCAGTGAGTGAATATCTGTCTGAACGAGTGCGAAAATCTTGCTTAATCGTCTTTTCAAAAAAGACCAGAAATTCAGTTTGATAATATCAAACGGCTCAAGAGCGATCTCTCTCAGAACTGTGTAAACGAGAACTGTTGAAAATCTCTGTAGAACAAGAGTTCTCCTTTAGGATCAGAGATGGCTTTTAACAAGAATACATCTTTTTCATCATCATCTTCATCGTCCTCAGTTGTGGATGAAATGTCAGAGATGTCGCTGAGGAACACATCTCTGGACTCATCCGATGAGGATGTTTCCTCCAGTCACTGTACTGACAGGCTTGTGAAACATCAACTGCTGATGAACAAATTCCTGGACCTTCAGTACAGAGCCCGAGAGCGCCAGGAGGAGTTTCAGTCACTGCTGGAGCGATTTAACTATATACGTTAGTAATCTGGTTTTAGTTATACACTTATACACATGTAGTTCAGTAGCCTACTCAGACCAATGAGTCGAATAGAGTGGTCAAGTTAATGGTCTTTAATTGGCCTGATTCTTCAAGCCCTCAAAAAAAACTAAAAAAACTTTTTTCAGAAAAAAAAAAAAAAAGAATACAAATGATTCAGATACTCATATTTAGGCATGTATTGGTATTCAGTTGTACCTTAATGCATTGCAAACTGATTAACCTGTAAAAGTAACATTTTTAAATTGCTATTAAAATAAAAAAAATAATAGAAAAAAACATTCATAATTTTAGTGTTTAAAACTATAAAATCAATAATAATATTCATGGCTTTTTAAACATTCAACAATCGACCTTTAACCTTCATTTTTTTAGGAGAACTGTAGAAAGCCCTTAAAACTTCTGTTTTGTTGACAAGCATTTCAGGAAAAATTAATGATGCCTAATGCATTTACAGATTTACTTTAAAGCCCCAAATTGGGATCAGATACAGAGATGAGATCTGCACTTGACTTTGACACAAGCAGCGCATATATTTAATTAAATCACAGCCTTTGAGATTTGACAGTGACAACAAGCCAATTCACGATTTCAGTTTCATTTTGATAAACTGTGCAGCCCTAAGCCATATATTGATCTGCTTCTTAATATCATCTAACTGTACTTAACAGTTAACGATATTTATGTTTTACTTCTTGCAGAGGAATCGCTAGAATGGGAGATTGAAAAAGTGGAGAAATCCATGGTCAGCATGGAGTGGCTGGAGGACTTGCAGAAGATCATTGATGAGTTCCAGGCCAATATGGCAAACAATGTGAGCCGCCTTCGAGAGAGCTTCAGAAAAATGCAGGAGGTTGCCTCGAAAAAAGTTCTGACCGTGAAGGCAAAAGGTAAGTTAATGTACACACACACCATCATTCATTAAAAAGCATATCTAAAAAGCATAAGCAGTGTGATCTAAAATGCTGTGTCAAGGTAGCTTACAGTGTAAAATGTGTTGGTTTTCAGGTAAACCAGGAAAAGATCTGGATGCCAAAGTAGTTAAAAGCATTCAGTCTCTGCCGACTTGTCCCACGGTAGCAGAATTGAAGGCAAATTCAACCGCTGCATCAACGTACTCATCAAATCTGATCATCGCCTTGAATAGCATCACCAAATCATCCTCCTGCAGTCCAGCCATAAGCAAGGCACTAAAACTATCAGCAGCGACCATTGAAAACTTCAACAAGGCATTTCAAGATCACTGCTTGGAAATTAAGACTCTCAAGACACCTCAGAAAGAGAGAAAGGTGGTTCGAGAGCTGAACAGGGACGTCTTAGTTTCTCCTGTGCACCAAAGTGGATCTGCAGGTCAGCAGCAGAAGGTGAAAAAATTGCCTGCCTTTCCTGTGAAACCCAAGGCAGATGATTTTGGTTTCCCTCAGGTCAAAGAGCTTGTACGGGAGACAAATGTTGAAGTGTTGCCACTAGATAGACCAGTGATAACATTAGACACAGCTCCAAAAGACCTCCAGAGTCCGTCTGCTGATGACCCGTCTCCTCCTGGCCTTGCCAGGACATTTGCTTTCCCCAAGATCACACGATCTGTCGAGGAGACAAAAGTTTCCACAGAGCAAAAGGCAAATGTCAAATCATCTGAAGAGACACAAGCTGATGCAGAGACGATGGAGAGAACAGAGACATCATTTGAAGAGACAATGGTTCAGGAAGACCACCAAAGTCCATTTCCTCGTAGCTTCCAATGTCCGTCCCCCGTCAGATCTTCTGCTCTTCCTCAGATTTTGCAGTCTGTGGAGGAACCAGAAGTTGATACGGAGACGATGGAGAGAACAGAGACACCATTTGAAGAGACAATGGTTCAGGAAGACCACCAAAGTCCATTTCCTCATAGCTTCCGTCCTCCATCCCTTGTCAGATCTTCTGCTCTTCCTCAGATTTCACAGTCTGTAGAGGAGACAAAAGTTTGTGCTATGTCAGCGGTAGAACGTCAAAGTCTGTCTTCTGTCCACACCCGTCCTTCCTCGTCTGTAAAACTGCCCAAAATTCAGACTCAAGTAAAGCCTTCACTTCAGAAGTCTGAGAAACCTGAGACTCACAAATATGATTCCGCAGTCTCGGGCAGCATTGAGGAGCAGTACATGAAGAACAGCGAGGAGGACGGAGACAAACTGCTTCATGCTAGCATGAAAGACCCATCGTTCATAATTGACATCAAAGCTCAAGAAAACAACCTCCAGCAGCTGGATCGAGCTTTTCAAAATAACAACATTTCCTCTGAAATGTACAACCTGTGCAGAGGAACCGTCAATCAGACACTTAAGAGTGTTGAGCTGCGTCTTGGATGTCTTTTACGGAAATACATCAAACATGTCCAAATGAAGCAATTAAGGTTAGAAAAACTTCCATTAGCTAATGGTTTATTTGATTATATATTTTGTGGTAAATCATTTTACAATTTTCCCCTTAAAAAATTCTAATTTTGGCTCATTGCATCTTTAATCTGTTATACAGGAAGACGCTCGATGGAAATTTCAAGGCCACCAGAAATTTAAGGGATGGACTGGAGTTCAAAAAAGTCCATTCTCAGCTCTGCAAGTTTGACCGTTTCCAGCAGAGTGTGAACAAAATCTGGGACGCCAAGCAAGCCTCCACTGATGAGACGCGAGAACTCTGCATCGCACGGACGGCCCATTTATACCAGCAGGTCAGTAGGAATTAGACAAGGGGGCATTAAAGCATTGATATTGAGTCTAAGACTAGTTTGTCATGTTGTAAAAATGTTAACAACATTAATTATATGGCTGATGTAAATAATAATATAAAACATGTTGTTGTCCTGCCTTCAGGTGAACGCGGTGCATGGCCTACATCTGACAGGCATATCATTTGTGCAAAGGCATGTATCACTGCCTCTGCTCACTGTGACACCCGTGCGGTTCAGCTCCAATTTGTGTCCATCTCCTCCTCGTGGACCACGAACTTCACCCAGCAGAGCCAGTCCAGCACGTCATCCTCAAATCCACCCCAAACCTCTGCACCACACGACCAGGAACACACCAGGCAGTTTCCTGAAGATCAGTCACATTCAATAATGATGGCCAGTGTCAACATAATGGCTTGTATCTGAACCCAAGAACAGATTATTGAAATGTCACAAAATTAAAACAAAAGCGAGGACGCATCAGGAACAGACTCTGGAAAAACAGAAGCACCGGCCTGTAGACATAGGAAGATGAATATAAATATAAAGATTGGTTAACCCATATTAGTGATTTCAAGCTTCGCCAGAGTCAAATAGCCAATGTTATATTAAGGAAGAGCTATGTCTTAATCAGTGTATATTTTTGTTTAAGCTTATATTGTAATAAATGTGTGAAAAAATGAATAATAAAAATGATAAATAATAAAGATATGAATCTCTCTTTATTGTTGGGCACTTAAGTATTTTGATCAGTTGATCGAAGCACACCACTGAGTAGATTTGATTGTGTTTTATGGCCTGTAATAATTTATTAGATTCCAATGCTTATGTCTGTGTATTATAAACATTAAAATAAAAACAATAAAGCGTGTGTGCATCTGGGAAAATGCTATGAAAGTGTGTAAGGCTGATAATGCTCGACAAGTCTGTTTTAATATTGCCATCTGCTGGCGCTTTTGAAGAACATTTAGACAAAAGATGTAACTGCCGGTTTCAGGTTTTCTGTTTGTTTGTTTTTTTACTCTTGATATTAATAATTTTAGGTCTTACTATCTCTTGTATGTGCGAGAAAAATGTTACAGTCATTGAAATCATGTAGAAATATTCAGTTTGAGTCTTTGTCCTGCGGAGGGCAATATTTTGATATGAACAGTGAACTCGTTACATATTATGAGAACGTCCTGGGAACGTAACATTTCTACATGTTAAAAACAAACGGTGATGTTTTATTTGGAAAATAAGAAGTTGGCAGAAGTTTTCAACAATGCAAAATAAATCAGTAAGATATGTACACGAAGAAAAGTAAGTGCAGTTTACATGTAGCCCCAGTTTACATTTGAGGTGAACTGCCTGATGCTCTCAGGTGCTGAACAATAGGAAAGGTTAGAGAATGAGAACATCCTCTTGGAGGATCCACTGGAGGGAAAGCAGCCATCATTCATTTGTCCTAAACAGTGAGCAGGAAAGTAAAAGGGTGAATATGATCTACTAAAATCGGCGTATGAAGTCTGATGGGGCCAGTCGCATGTTTTCCTCTTGAATGCCCAAACAGGATGTCCATCTGCGAGGCCCACAAACTGGTTTTCCAGGTTCCTAGTTTCAGAAAGTACAGGTGTGTTCCTCAGGGGGGCGCTGCTTTCCCTCTGCAGGAGGGACTCTATTGAAAACGAGCTGATAAACTTCTTCTCAGCCTCTGGGCGTTTGAAGCTCGTCCGGTTTTCCGTTTCATTCTTCACAGAAGACATTTCCATGCTTTCATAAGAGTCAGGGAGGACGTCGCGCAAAGCACTGAAGTGTCGTCGCAGTATCTTCGGGGTGAATTTACTTTCATCCACTTTCCAAAAGTTGCGCCTTGCATTTGGGCACTCCGGATTCACAGGCACCTGTAAATGTGAAGGTTACAACAACATTATAGAAGTAGCCTAATAATAAGAACACGAGGAAGAAGAAGAAGAGTTGCATACCTTTACAAAGCAGCTGTTCGATGATAAACAGACTCTGATATTTTTCTCAAGGCCTTTTCTGTCGCCATCCACAAATATCGCCACCGCTTTCATTAACTGATGAAGGAAAAGATACAGTCAAAACAATATATCACAGGTTAATAGCAGCCTATGTGTCTGATTTTGCTTTATTTAACAAAGCACTTAAACTTTCTTAAAAATGAAGAAACCAATCAAACACAATTCGTAGCCAAACTATCCATTGAGCGCTTTGTCAGCATACATTTGAGCTTACCTCGTAAAACGTCAATTTCTTCTCAGGAGCGTTTTCAATGATATATGCGATCAGACCCAGGTAGGTCATTTTGTGTTTGGAGTATCTCTTGTATTTTCTCCTGACCAGCATCATGTCTGCGCGCGCCCGCTGCATCTTTGAGAACAGCTGAATCTGAAGAGCGATGAGGGTCTGACCCGGAGTTTGTGGCCTATATATGAAGCACACCGGCTATAGATGAGGCCTTCCCATTAACAAGAAGCCATTCCTCGTTAATGTCTCTTTTACATAATTGATGGAGGTGTTAAAGGGCGGACATGCCTGGACCACCGCAGTCAATCGGCGACAACTGTTTTATTATAGGCCTAAAACATGCACAAGCATGAAATAAAGTGTAAATACAATTTTTTTTTAAAAAACAAATACGTTGTGTCATGTATTTCAATATAAGGCTATTTAACAAATAAACAAGAAATATATATAGATAGATAGAGATAGATATATAGCTAATCATTTTAGTTTAAATAATAAAAAATAAAATAAAATAAAAAAACAGGTAAAGAAATAGCTAAACCTGCTCATGCACAATATTTTATATCATCCACTTTCCAAAAGTTTAATTGTGCATTTGGGCACTAGTGAGAGATTCATAATAAATAGCCAGAAAGAAGATTGGCTACATTGATAAGGTGATAAATAGACTATTTTTAAAGAATTTTCTATCCCCATCCAATCTCACCACTATTAACTGCATGGAAAAACATACAGTTAAGCTAAAATATTTTTTTACACGTTTCTGATTTGCTTAGTTAAATAATGCTCAATAAATAAATAAAATAAATATATATTTTATACATATACATTTATTAAATGTTTCATTTAATAACTGCATTATTTGTAATACTTGTTAGTTTAAATAAATAAACAGACCATAATGCTGTTATATGATGTGATGCTTTAAGGTATTATTTCTGTTGTATTCTTTGGCTTTCTAGTGTTTTCACATCTCACTTTTTCCTGTTCCAAAATGTGTATAACTTTATTACAAGCGGAAATAATGATGTAGACAATAAGTTGCTTTTTCACTTGTTAACAAAGAAATAAACCAATTGATTCAACCTGGTACAAAACTGTTGAGTTCCCAACATTGTGTTTATAGTCATGAATTTACACATGCCTTTCACGTGAGATGAAACACTTAAGACAGTGGTAACGAGTCAGTTCACAACCTCTTTAACAGATCATCACACTTAGTTAATATGGGCAAAACATTCTCTAAATCTGGTTATTAATAAAGATGCTATTTGCTTAATACGACTATATCTTCTAACAGTTGGAACATTTTTATATTTACATTTATGTGCTTTAAGTTTATTGCAAATTATGTAAAAAAAATTTGCTCAGGACTGGTTTTCCAAAACACCTTTATATATATATATATATATATATATATATATATATATATATATATAGACACACACACACACACACACACACACACACACACACACACACATATATATATATATATATATATATATATATATATATATATATTTAAGCCCACAGACTTTCATTGAGGGGTGAAAACTTTTCTGGTCTTTGCATAATACAGTATTTGTTCATGTAGCTATTTTATTTACATATTAGTTAACCGGTATACTATAAAATAACATAATATACAGTCTAATAGTAAGCAAAAACTGTTGGTCATTTTGTGAAGTATATAGTCTCAGTCATATCCCACATATAGGGTTGTGACTTACAATCACTTAACCCTCTGGCCCTCTTCGTTTAGGAGTCACACTTGCCTCCTTCACAGTCAAAAGTGACTGAAGCCCTGACATGTAACTTTTTTTTTTTTTTTCAGGAAAATTAATGTAGCTAATATATTTTGAGGGAATCTATCGATATTATGCAATATTTATCTAATTTTAATTAGCTATATTCTCCATTAGAATGAATATTTATTGCTTTACTTTTTTAATAAATGCAATATTTCACATGAAAAAAATAGTGAAGGCATTTAAAATCTCTATAAAACTCTTCTAATAGCACCCTATAGAGAGAGAGAGGAGAGAGAGATGCTTATGGATTCGTCTTTTAGACAATTCCTTTTTTTTTAGGTTTTGCATATCTTATATATTATCTATTGTAATAAAAGTAGGCTACTTTTTGTCAAGGTTTAGATATCTTTGGTTAGATAAGTATCTGGTTTTCTTTCGTGTCTGCAGTTGTTGAACTAATGTTGTGGTAAATTCACCTTCCTGAGGCACATCCTGTTTATTCTTGTTCACAAAATAGCTTTGTTTTGTCTTGCTATTTCGACGATTTGAGACGTCTAAGATGTTCAGACTTTCAGATAAAACATCTGGTGAAACCACTTGCTTTACGTTCAATAAACGCAATAGAATTGTCAATCAGTGATTCACGTGACAAAAGATTTGAAATCCCGCTTTAAGATTTTACCCTGGCCCTGTTTGGCGCTGTCGTCATGTGGCGGGTCATGACGCAGAACGAGATTGTGGGAGGACCAAATAATCGAGAACGTGGTAGGCAGTTCAATTCATTTTACAGTATCGATTCATTTGAACACTTCATTTTTGATTCATTCATTTTAAGTCCGATACAACAACAGAATTGACTCACATAGAACATGTTGATACATGTTGTGGAAAGGGGAATTCCCAGAATTTGTATTTTTGAATGTTATTATTTAATTTTATTAAGTTGAGGTTATTTGCTATAGTTGTCATATTTTAGTTATGTGATTTCATTTAGGCATAATGGCTTTGTGTTTTAAACTATAACATTCGCTGTGTTTTCTGTAAATTGGAGCATTATTCTAATTAACAACAAGCTATAACAACAATCAATGTTATAAAACAAAGCAATTATAGGTGCATGACAGCCAAATAACGGTTAATGCACGTACAGCCAAATAAAATATTTAAAAAACTGGTTTGTTTTGAACCAAAATAAATTAAAATATGAACAAACTTTATAGACATGTTTGGATATCTGTCCCAGGATGTACAGATAGCCTACATAACATTCCAATGGCACATAACGTTTATGTTACATTTTTTAGCAGTTTTTCGGCAGTTATTTTTAAGATAATCTGTTTTCGCTATGTTTTACGCAACAAATATTATAGTTAAAAGTTTTAATCATATTGGTTCATTCATTCATTTGATGACTCGAGCGTTATCAAGGCTTTGTGTAACTCGAGCAGATTGATCTGGTTGAATCATTTGGATTCGCGAGTCGGTTCGTTTGATTCATGGAAAAGAACGTGTCGAACCGAACGATTCGCTCGCGAATCAGACATCACTACGATCGCATGGCGAGGCTTGAGTCACTCAGACACTCAAGATTATTTGCAGGAACCTCTCGGTAAGTAAAACCAAGACGCAATCTTTCGCATTCTTGTTTTAGTAACCGCGCATAAACCGATGAAAATAGACTCGGTGAAGGACCAGAGAGTCGTGTATGACGATCTTTCAAGCTGATTGTGTGGCTGAGGGTGTTGCCCAAACCGGCTTTCTGTCGGAAATCACGGCTGGCATTACTAGCAGAGTAGTTTTCGATCATTTTACTTGAGAGTAGTGTAGATGTTAAGTATAATTTGCCTAAATAGCAGTCTGTGGTTTGAATGTGGTATTTTGTGGTATATATAACGTTAGAGACAAATGTCTGGAGGGACCAGGATAAACTGAATGTTACAGGATTTTACTAAAATAACAAAGACTATATACGTTTTTTTTTCTATTAAAATAAGGTAAAAATATGTTGTATTGTCAGGTTACAGGCCAGTTTCCACGGTTTAGGGCGACATCTTGTCATTTTCTGTCCACGTCTCTGTGTCGTTAATGCTCCAGACGGGAAGCTACTGTTTGAGGTTAGGTTGTTTTTTGTATTATTTATCATTATAATAAACCTTATGTGTATTAGCTTCATTTTAAATGGAATACTCTTTAAGAATAACGTCTTTTTATCCACGTCCCTTATGTGAAGCAGATCTGGTTAGAGTGCATTTCAACTAGTCACCCACATCATATTTCACATTTTAAGGATTTGTGCCAGTTACATAAGTCTTTTTTGACTTTAGAGTGACGCTAAACAAGCTAATTCCTTCTGTTATTGAGTGATGACTTATTTTGGTATGTATTGCCAATGTGTTTGTTTTGGCTCGAGCTGACATGATTGATGGGGAAAGTAAGACACTTATCCAACAGGTCATTCACAATTAAAATTGCTAGACACTAAATGATGTGTGATAAATCACAATTGACTTCTGTGTTTGCACTTTTAAAAGAGGCATGAAATGTCATTTCAATTGGCATGTGGTGTTTCTTTACAATATGTGATGCAGAGAATTCAGTTTGTTTCATAATTTTTAGATTTATTCAATCATAAATAATTTAAGCCGTCATATCTTAGTCAAATGTCATTCACATGGCTACACTTTCAAGTATTTGCCAACTTTGTTGGCTAGTGTTGCAATTTAAAAAGACTTCTGTAGAGATCTTTTTCATTCCTGTCTCACATGTTTTACTTTAAAGACTGGTGGCAAAGCAGATCAGCCGTTTTCATCAGAAGTACATCACGTTTGTGCTCCCAGCCCATAAGTGATGCATGTGGTATTTTTGTCTGCTTTGCACATTGTGTTTTTCATCCTCTGCAGTGGATCTCTTATGTGGCAAGAGAAAGACCAGCGAATTCTCAGGACCAAAAATCCTGCAGAGCTTTCCCCAAGAGGGTCCTGAGCCTCAAATAAATACTTCCACATGACCTTCAGTCCGTGTGCCAGAAAGAGCTGTTTCTGCACTCTCAGTGACGTACAGGATTCCTTGAGATGTCAGCCGACCGCTCTTTTTGCAGTGCGGTTTCAGCTATATGGGGCTCCCCTTTTGTTCGATTCTTTGGGAATTTTACTTGCCCTGGGCTGTGGTCTATAAAACTTGACCGCAGGGTTGTGGGGTGCCAGGGAAATTTAGATCACATCTGCCAAGCTGGATGACTATGACCAGCCACTAACTTCTTACATGAAGGCAAAGTCACGTGGAGCTCCTTCCTAAAGCCCCTGTGGTTCTAGGAGATGGCAGGGGTCACAGAGCTCTTTAAACCTAATCATATCCGAAAAATCTTTGTGTATTCTCTCTAGGGACTTTGATAGCCGCCCCTGTAGAATGAAAACGAATAAACATGCTGCTATCTCCGGCTTTGAAGTATTTGAAGTAAGTTGATGAGCATCAGCCAGCACTTGACCCAAACCGGATTCGGGTCATGCAATTATCTGTTTGATAAACAGTTGTTAGCCACACACAGTGTGCCAGGGTGTATGGCAACTTACATCTAGCTGCAGGTGATTTAGACTCATTTATGTTCCAGATGCTCCTCATTTATGTGTTAATTAGATGCAACTTTTGTGGTGCAGAACATTTAACATGCAGAACAATTAAAGGAGCCTTAAAATCCCATTAGCTTAAATCAGACAGACTAGAACTATTCTAAATATGAACTCCTAATTGCATTGCATGAGTCCATTCTTGTGCATGATAACTTTCACAAAGTCTTTTAAAATGACTATGATTGACAGTTTTTCTCCGGTTTAGTTGCTGACGCAAAGCTGAAGTGGTTTTGCAGGTGGTTTGTCTGGTGTTCGTTTGTGTGTGAGAACTCACTGAAGCAAGTATTCTTGCAGGTGCGCATGAGCTTGACGTGTGCAGATGTATTAAACTGTGGAACCATCCATTTTCACACAAACAAATAGCATCAGGCAAATCTAACATGCACACTCGACTGGAACTGTATTCACAATGTCAAATGATGGACTTCTATTGTGCGCTTAGTTAATGGTCATCTGCCCATTAAAAGAGGACACAATTAGTGTTGCTTACCAGTGACTTTTGCCAAACAATGTTGATATTTGAAAGCACCAAAACAAACTAAATTTGGTTCAACATAACATAGCCCAACAGGACTTAAATCTCCACCCCACACGTAAGTACACAACATGGCAACAACGATTGAGATTTACCGCTGATTACAGAACCGGATTTACTGAAAAGATGCACATTAAATATCACATGTGATTTATTGTGCAACCCTAGTGTATACATGGTTATAAGTATAATATTTTTATCAGTTTATTTTGAGTTTAATTATTTAATTTAGGGAAATGAACAAGTGTCT
Organism: Carassius auratus; assembly: GCF_003368295.1. Taxonomy (NCBI): domain Eukaryota; kingdom Metazoa; phylum Chordata; class Actinopteri; order Cypriniformes; family Cyprinidae; genus Carassius; species Carassius auratus. The sequence continues at coordinate 16,871,678 of NC_039261.1, read as the reverse complement.
TAGCCCTCAAGGGACTATTTGGCCAACCATCTTATTCCTGCTTGACAAGCAAAATGTTACTGATAGTGTAAAAAACATCAACTTTGAAGCACATGCTTTGAAGCATATGCTGAATCGGAATCGGAATAGTTAGGCAGAACCTGGAACAGGAAAGGATTCATTTCTAACGATTCCCAACCCTACTGTAATCTACTAGTCGATCTGCTAATATCTGTCCTGTGCACTCAAACTTGCACTCTTTTCTCCTTGTCATTACAAGACACTTACTGCTGATTGGCTACAAGTGTGTTTTGGGACAAGGTCTGACGCTGTGGTCAAAATCATTTTTAAAAAAATGCTTGGTGCACCTTTAACAAAACAGAAACACGCATTATTAATTTATTCATTGTTTAATGTTTACTTCAACTGAGAATTAAAATGTGTCCATCTTCTACTGACCCTCAAGGCATCCTAGGTGTGTGTGCCTTTCTTTTCAGAATAATCCAATCGAAATTATATTAAAGGGGGGTGAAATGCTCGTTTTCACTCAATATCCTGTTAATCTTGAGTACCAATAGAGTAGTACTGCATCCTTCATATCTCCAAAAAGCCTTTAGTTTTATTATATTTATAAGAGAAAAATAGTCTGAGCCGATTTTTTTCGGAAAAACACGAGCCGCTGCAGGCGTGACGTGTGGGTGGAGCTAAAGAATCACGAGCGTGAGTAAGCTTTTGCGTTGGGAGCGTTTGGAAGTTGTGACATTACCGTGAGAAAAAAAAAAACATCATCCAAAACAAACCATGGCTAACAGTCAGATTCAGCCGTTTATTTATGATCCAGAATCAGATCCAGAGGCTGAAACTGAACGAAAGCAGCAGCAGCAACGACTACAACAGCGTCTCTATTTGGTATGTACTGAAACTGTATATATTTGCTTATGTAACCCCTCTCTCCCGGGTCCTTTCTGACGCTCCTCGCACTTGCTCCGAGTGGGGCTCGAACCCGGGTCTCCTCTAACAAGGAGGCTAAATGGCTACAGCCACTAGCGTCTGTTGCTAGTGCATCTCTTGAGATCAGGGAGGTTTACCTGCACAGCCACTACTCTCTGGCCTCCGTTACACTTAGCGGTTTTGGAAAATGACTAAATTCCACTTTATGTCGTCTTTTTTTTTTTTCTTTAAAGGTGTACAAGGTTTACTTGATGTGCTTACACGTCGATAGCTAAGTTAACAACACAGAGATATTTGAAGCAGTTTTACTCACCGCCTGCGGTTCCAACACACAGTCGTGACCCTTTTTCATTGGGACTGCATTATCCTTAAGAAATAAACGATGTGCAAATCCGGCGTCAAACTGGGCCTTGTTTGTAAAACAAGCATCTTCGAAATGCAGGGAACAAACACAAACACTTGCACAACTTCGTCAATGCTATTTAAAAATAAACTGTCTTGCCCTCGCAACCAAAAACACACTTCTTTTGTGACATTTCGCTCTCGCTCTGATCAGTGAATGTCTCTAGCTCTGATCAGTGAATGTCTGTGCTCTCATTGCTCTGCTATACGGGAGCGCGCGCTCTTCCGGCAGACGTGCCCTAGGACCCATATAAGGAAATTCCGCTCCATCTAACGTCACACAGAGCCATACTCGAAAAAACTTTCCGAAACTTGTGACAAATCGGAAGGAGTATTTTTGGAACAGAAATACTCCTTCAAACGTACAACTTAATTTTTGAAACTTTGTCCATGTTTAGCATGGGAATCCAACTCTTTAACAGTGTAAAAAAACTCAGTATGCATGAAATAGCATTTCACCCCCCCCCCTTTAAAAATTGCTTGCTCTTCCAAGCCTTTCAATGGGTGTAAGCAGGTGTTTGTTGTTAACTGTTCAGAAGACGTGAAATAAAGTGCGTGCATCTGTAATAAAACATCCCTCACATGGCTCCGGGGATGACAATAAACTCTGTATTTTTCTCACTTCTGCTGACCTGAAGATGTGTAGGTGGATGATTGAAGACGTATCCGTTGCCCACGCGTCTCTGGGAAATGTAGGAGCAAAGGAAACAAAGTTTCCTTACTTTAGCAAAGGAAAACCAGTCTCCTCTTGGGATATTTCGAAAACCTCCAACATTTTTCTTTACAAATCCTCGTTTTGTGCTTCTAATTCGTGACCCAGCGTTTTGTTTTGTTCTCAACATCCACCTGCTCATTACGTTATATCGAGTTCATTATCGAAGGCGATTTATCTTCAATAATGAACTCAATATAGCGTAGCTTGTCAGTGACCTACGGCTCTGTGTATTAACTGCCACTCCATTTGAAAGCTGGTGATGGGGATTTATCGCTAATCTCAGAACACACTTTACTGACTAGATGCACATGATCATATTGTCCAATATATTGTCCAGTCCTACGTCTTCTGAAATGTTGGCAATAAACACCTGCTTGAAAAAGGCTTGAAAGAGCAAGGACAATTTTTTATATAACTTCGATTGGATTATTCTGAAAGAAGAAAGTCACACACATAGGGTGAGTAGAAGATGGACAAATTTTCATTCTCTGATGAACTAACCCTTTAAATTGTTATATTGCAGCTCAGTTCTCATTTTTGACCTATCATACATGTTTCATATTGCAAGCCTTCAACTTTGAAGATGTGCATGCACATGTGTGTATTTACAACGTGCCTAAACCTTAATCACTTTCTTCTAAGATAACTGTTAAAACATCCCATGTCCTTTACATAACAAACTGTATAGCGTAATGTCTCAAACATGCAGCTGCCTGGAAATTTTAGTCTTTTCCAAGTAAACATATTTTTAGTTTCATTTTTTGCAGCAGGGGAGTTATTAAGCCATGTGCTCCAGAGCTCCTACAGTGTTTAGTGTTGCTCTGACAACTTGTTGCCTACCTTAGTTGTGTTCTGTCTGCAAAGAGAACTAGAACTCTGTGTGACTGTGTGACTACATGATCCCCCTCCCCAGACCTACCAACACAGTCAGCAATAAACATTTAAATAAATGCAACAACCACTCTATTGGGGTTTTATATCACAATGTAAACAAATGATTTATTAATATTTATTATTAGTAGTATCATTGTTGTAACATTTGATTAGAAGACTGATAAATAGTAATACATTTATGACAGTTTCTTCACGTTAAACTAAACTTTTATTTTGACGGGTTGCCGTGAGGCACTTGCAGCTGTTGATATCTTAAAACTAGTCCAAAATTAATCGCGATTCCAGGAGGTTCCCAGATAAAAAAAAAAATTGTTTCCCAGCTTTTAAATATAAAAGGGGATTGGGAACGGGAACGGGATTGGGCTAGTTTTGGACTAGTTTAGAGAAACAACAGGGCATGATTTGTTGCGAAAACCTGGCAACCATGATCTGAAATGTATGTGCTGGAGATATACTTCTAATTACAGGAGCGTCTTTACTGATGAGATGTGCATGAAAATCGCATTCGATTTTTTGCACAGCCCTAGAAATTACATCGCCTTTACACGTAATGTTAAATGCTTCCACAGATTTTCAGTATTACTATAGAATTTTACCTGAGCGTTGCAAATCGCACATATTGCTTTGTTATTGTCAACAGTATCTCTGGCCATGATAAGCACTGAGTGAGTGACAGGCTTTCTGACATAACTTTGCGCAAGGTAAATAAGAGGGTTGACATCAAGTGGAGAAGACTAATGAAAAGATTCACATTAATCAGATCTTCTTTTAAATGTTTGCTGAAATACCAGAAAAGATCGATTTGTGGTTTTTGAGAATCGATGTTGAATTGACATAAAAATAATAATAATAATAATAATTTTTAATAAAAATGTATTTGCCCAGCCGTAATCGGATGTATGCTACTGAAAAAAAACAAATGCCGGCAGGATTTTCAAATGTTTATACCAACTTGGTACTGCTGGATTGGTTCTCGTGACATCCCTAGTTGCAATAAATCATGGCAACAGATCTTGGAAGGTTTACATATGAAGAGTTTAATTGCAAAACGTGATAAACGCCATTTTTTGACATTTGGATTTTATTATTGGAAATCACTGTTCAGATTTACCTTAATCTATGTGTGAATTGCTGCCATTAATAAGATTTAAAAATGTACATTTTAAGCCTACTACAAAATGCATTTTTTCACAAAACGCGATATCCGCCAGCCCAGTTTCTTTACAAAGTGCGATATAGGCTATAGAACGTTCAGGATGCTGCGCGAGCTCAGGATGTCACGCAAGGAGAGAGTCACCGCCGGTGAAGTGCTCGGAGTTTGCTCAGTGATTTTACGAAAAGTTGACAGGATAAAATACTCCTGAGTCTGTCAACAATAAACAAATTCAGCAGGGAACGAGTCTCCGCTGATGTCAAGAAAGCCAGGGAGGTTGCTGTGTTCACACCAAACACGAATAGAGCGTCTGGCGTGAATGATTTCTAGGAAATCTTTCTTAAAACCCCTATTTTGAAAGTCAAAGGTGTCTCTAGACGTGTGAATGAGGTGAATTAGCGTCTTCCGCGACGCGCTAAACGCCTTCGTGCCGTGAGACCTCCAGACGCGCGTAAACGCGCCTTTGCATTGCGTTTTGCAAAAAAAAATAAAAAATTTATTATGTGTTGTTTTTTTAACCAATTTAAGATGTTTAACAATGTTAAGATAAATATGTTGCATTTTGGCATGGTTTTTGACTTATTTATGAACTATTTGGACATAAAGTTAAATAAAAAATATCCTGGATTTGAAGAATATTGTGTCCCTGGCCTTCACTGAGCTCAAGTTATAGTTTAATGTACCAAAAATTGTGAATGAACTTGAGTGTTGATGTCTTAAATAATAATGTCAAATAACCAACATTTCTCAAAATGGATATATCTCGTTTTGCAACGAAACTCTTCATATATCACAGCCACTGCACTAGCCATTATTTTTAATCATAGGACATTGTGTGTCTTTAGCAAATCAGCGCAGAGAGACACTTCTGGGACGCTTCTGAAATGTGCCGCTGGACGCAACTGGTATAAAATAAAAAACAAGCATTTACTAGAGTGGCGTCGAACTGCTCCGGTGGCTGTGTTGGAGTTGTAATGCACTGAGAGTGGCCATGTACTGTATTATGTGTTTCTTGGAGGTTAGTATGTTCAAGAATGATCATGAGAGTTTTACGTACAGCAGGTGAACTGTAAAAGTGAAAAAAAAAACTTTTGTTTTTGCAGTTTTGTGAAATAATTCTTTTTCAAATTGCCTGAAAAGCCACCACATGTGAGTGTTTTTTTGTGATATCACAGTTTTATGATAAAGTTTTTTTGTGGTATGTGATAATTTTTGCTAAATTTACATGTTTCCATTAGGCACATTTGAAATTTGCAGTTTTTAATTTGCACAATTTGATGGGTAATGTAAACGCAACTAATAGTCAATCAAATCCAAAAAGACGTGCGTAGTAAAGGATACAAGTTGACAAAAAAAGTCTGAATCCAAGATTTGGAAGTGATTTGAAGTGATTTACAGGTGATTTTAAAAATAGATCTCATTTTTGAACACCAAATAAGGTAAAGGAGTTTTTGCACAGCACAAGGTATTAACAAGTTACCGCAGATAATTTTTCCTTAATAAAAGTTGCAGACCTGTTGCCAGTTCACTAGTGGTCTTGTGGATCAGTGAGCGGGTGTCTAATCTGAGACTATTCAGTCAGGAAGTGAATTTATCTGACCGATTCAGTTGATGATATCATCTTTGGCCATGATGCTGCAGATTAATGCACTGTTGCTTTCCTTAAGAGCACCTAAGGAAACACTGCTGGTTTCCATTTTCCATCTGCTTTTAATTATGTTCAGCACATTAGTTGTGGACTGAGGTGCCGTAAGTGAAGTATTTAGCCAACACTCCACATATCAGATAACAAACCTAAATCTGGATTTGCAGAGCTTCAGACTGACTCTTCACCTTCATGAATCCATTGTTCCATACATTTGATTCAGTAACCAAGATGACAGTTCTCATGAAAGCCCCTGACTCACATCAAATGCATCACCGTGCAGATGTCTCGAGAGGCCCGTCTGGTTCAGGCTTGTTAGGGTGATGAGATGGAGCGTTAATTAATAGTTCATGTTAAGATGAATCATTCTGAATTGGTGTATTTACCATTAGTGGCCAGGATATTAATCCACTAGGACCCTCTTGTGTCCTATAATCATTAATATTTGATTTTCAGTGCTAATGGAAGAAAGAAATATGCCCAGGAAATACAGTCTGAATCAAGGGCAGGTGTGAAAGAGGATGGATAGAGGTTTTTTGAAAAATCAGCGAGCTTGTATCTCAACAAATCACAAACATGAAAACAATGAAACATGCTGTTCTAGTTTCTAAATCATCAATAGTGTTCATGAGCTGTCCACATGCTTTCATACATTACACAAAAAATGAAATGAGCAGTCTTGATTAAAAAAAATATATATATAGTCAGATAGTCTTACTACAAAAGTCAAGTAGAAACTAGTAACCTAAAATGTAATATGCATTAAGTATAAAATGCAATTTGCCAACTAAAGTCACCTTTAATTCGTGATGTATAATCACACATTATTTGAAAAACCTGTGATCTCCACAGGAAGTTACACAACAGTGAACGTAACCAGTGGTTTTGATTCTTACATCCATTAACTTGAAACACCAGCGAAAGCAATCACTCTGTATGAACCGATCTACCTCCCAATGTCGTATTGCTCTTTTACAGTGGCTTATTGTTCTCATCCCATGAAGTGGTTCTAATAGAAATGCTTTTAATTAATCCAGTGGAGGGCCATGGGTGGCTGCCCGAGCCTGCTGTGACGCAAGCCTGGGATTTAATCATGAGGAGACAGGGTGGGAACAGAGGGAAACTCATTCGCACCTTGTCAGGATGTTTAAACAGGCAACAATTCTGGTGTTCAGTCTGGAAATTTTTCACAAATAATGCTAAAAGTAAAAAAAATGAAAAATATGAGGCCCAATGCTTGAAATTTAAGTGTGTACAATTTTTTATGCTAATTTATCACAGTTTAACATAGATTCAAACTCCATACCTTTCAGTGACAAGGGGGAGTTTGGTCTTGCAAAGGGAGTCTTACAAGAGTACTTGTGATCTTATAAGTAAATACAAATGAGCATGTAAAGCAAACATCTTTAAAATAAATTCTGTGGTGGGCATGACCCCATTCCGCGCAGTGTTCTCACGTTTTTCCTCCTTACCTGTTTGCATCTCTGGTTTAATGTGCACTGTGTTTGGGAAACCTGTTTGGAAACAGTCATTAGTAGTGATTGATATTGCTCTGTTTGTGTTACAGACCATATGATTAGTAAGATTTTTTTGCTACCATTTTAATATAGGGACCAATTCTCATTATTAACTAGTTGCTTATTAGAATACTTATTAATAACATATTGGCTGTGTATTGGTCAGATAAATAAATAACATATTCTGCAAAACCATATACTACATCCCTAATCCTACCCTAAACCTTCTGTGTTCAACACAGAAGTTATCATGAAAGGAAGTTTTACAAAACCATATCCACTAGGAAATTGGATTTCATGTTAGGATTACATTTACATTAAAGGGAAAGTTCACCCAAAAATGAAAATTGTCATTATTTACTCACCCTACTATGTTCCAAACCCATAAGACCTTTGTTCGTCTTCAGAACACAAATGAAGATGTTTTTGATGAAATCGGAGAGCTTTCCGACCCTGCATAAACAGCAACGCACCTGACACTTTCAAGGCCCAGAAAGATAGCAATGACAAAAATGTAAAAATAGTCATTAAAATAATAATGTTGCATTATTTTAAAGTGAAACAGAACATTCAGTGTAAAAATTGGCAGTGCCAAAATGATGTTGATGTAAATGATGTTAATGTTGTTTGTTATTGTTTCAAAATTGCTTTATTTTTGCAAACACTGGTTTCCCCTATCTTTGTGCTTCCTTTCATTTTTTTTTTTTTTTTTTTTTTTTTTTGACTGTCCAGCTGCATTTCTCAGACAGGAAACCCTCTGACATCAGCGTGAGCTTTGCATGTTGTTTGAAAACTCACAGCTGCAGACAGGGAATGTCCCATGAAAAAAAAAAAAATAGCATCCAAAATATCCACTTTTTTACTAGATAATGTGTTCTGGCTTTATTTGCTATTGCTTAAACTGCTGTTAATCAGACTTTGATAATGCAGGTGTATATTAGTGTTAATTTGTTGACACTGGGTCATGCTGTCCTCTCACTGACTAGTGTTCATTGCACACTGAAGTGTGTGTGATTTCCTCATTGATACTTGCGAGACAGGATGAGGGATTTCCTGTGTTGTGATCCCCTTCCCTGCTCTGCCAAATTTGGGCAGTCCTGACCTTTTAGAGTTCTGTGAGAATTCGGAATCCTGCCTTCAGACAGGCCTCCAGACCAGACCGCTGGTGGCCTCCTAGGGGTTTACAGGAAGGCCAGATTGTCCAGCTTCTTGTGAAAGACGATCCCAGAGGACTGTGGAGTTTTTAATGTGAAGTTATGCTGAGTAAAAAAAAAAACACTGAGAAATATATATAATACAAATATTTATAAAAAAAATAAAGAATCTTCATTCCGAGCCCACATTGTTCACATCATAGAAATCATAGAACCCTAGAAATTTTCCTTTTAGTTTTTTCGTCAGTAAAAATGTTTGGTGATGAAGCGTTGCATTAATTGTAATCGAGACATGGTTAAAAAGACACATTATGATGACAATGAAATGGTTTTAATTAAAGGGGTATGTTGGATATTGATCTGCTTGAGCTTGAATCGCTGAATACCAGTGAACCACTTTGCTAGCGGTTTAATTATATCACCTCAGCACATCCTAGTCTGTATATGAGATTAATCTCCTAATGTTGTTTTCATTGAAAACAATTATTTGCCATTTCAGTCAAAATGAAATATAGCTAAATAAATATGCCATGACAAAATGCTGAGTACGTTTAAATACAATTTTTATTAAAACTATTACTAAAACATAAAAATGGTATATAAATGAATACTTATTTAAAAAGTAGAGTGTTTTTTTTTTTTTTTTAAGTGGCCCAGCTTGCTTATACAGCAGATGTTTGCAACATGTTACCTGCAGTTCTTAACTTGTTGATTGCTTAAATAACGTATCTTTTCATGAGGAAACCACTCATCTCATACACATGTTGTTCTGCTCAAAGGCACCTGGAGGTTGTTGGCCTCTTCCTGTTTTCCTGTGAGTGCGCCTACTCGGTCTTCAGCTGTGTTTAAAGACTATTAGCAGCGAGACCCATGAGGTACATCTGAATGAGTCAATTTCCTTACAACAGGAAAATGCTAGAAGTGTTATCTGAAAGAAAAAAAAAACTGTTCCGGGTTAATACCACTCCAGATCTTCTGACGTTCTTTGTGCTGCTTTGCTTTCTTAGAGGTTGCTAGTAAATAATCGGATGATATTTTTTTAAAACTGAATCACTAGATGTTCTGTGTTCAATACAAATTAAGATCCACCCTCATCTATGGCTTCATTTCCATTAACCTTCAAATTACGGCAATTGAAATTGCGAATTGATAAAAAAATAAAAGTACACCCAATGGAAACACACCAATTTTGTGAAAACTCCCATAACTTTTTGTGCTCACAAGGTGCTTTTTCAGGCAATTAAAAAAAAGTATACATTACATTGCTAAACTGCAATGAAACTTTTTTTTTTTTTTTTTTACATGTACAGTTCACCTGACATACGTAAAAGTCACATGAAAGGGCTGCGCAACTTTTCCGATTTTATCAATTAATTAGACTTATATATAAGACGAGTTTGTACAATATGTAGTTGTAGGTTTTGCATCTTTTATGCAAAGATATTTAACAAGGGATTTGTTTAACATTTACATCATGTTGACAACTTCATGTGAGCAGCACTTGGAATAGAATTGTATTTAATTAGAGGGTTAATAAAAAGGAACATGACTAACTCTGACTAGTTCAAAAATAATAAAAAATTGAGAACAAGTAAAACTTTCCGAAAAAATTGAGTTTTAAATTTTTTGCAAAATCACCCAGCCCTAGTAACATGATCATTCTTTAATGTATTGGAACCTCCAAAAAAAAAAAAAAAAACTAATACATTGGCGTTTTCAAGGATAAGGTGCTTTCCTTACCATTAATTGTGGGTTAACCCCTTATTTAGCTTTGACGCGGCCACCAGATCTGATTGAGGCCACTCTAGGCAATCCTTCTTTATACAAGCCGCACCGAGACATGTTTTTGTCCCATAAATGTCTAAAGATACATGCCTATGTCTCCTTCAATAAAAAATAATGGCTAGTGCAGTGACTGTGATATAGGTTAACCTACCAATTTTGTCACCGTGACAGAAAAAAAATATATAATATCTGTCATATTATATCGGTTAATGGCATTAATTGGCAAATCCCATCAATTTGCAATACGTTTTTTTTTTTTTTTTAATCCGTTTATAAATCACACAAGTTTTGAGCAAATCGGTAATGGAAATGTGGCTTATGACATGCTGTCAGTTGCCACAAAAAAGAGACTTGTTGGTGAGTTTAAACGCATAAACCACCTCCTTATTCTTTACTTATATAAACCTAGTAGGAGTATGAGAAAAGAGTTTTATGTGAAGTGACGCAACTGAACTAGAAGTAACATGAAGTTGACAACATGATGAATGCAGTCCATCCGGATTTCATTCATACTACTCACATTCATATCATAAAGTACATACATAACACATTCGAACTCTATAGAAGATATCATCACAAACCAGTGGTAATTTTGTTGTTGAATAGATTTTGTCATCATTTTCATCAACAATCAAATGTCTTTCCTCGTAGACTTCTATTGAATTGAGCCAGAAGAACTCAATAGTTCATAATGAAAATAAATGGCACATCATGTTATGTCTGGTAAGTGAACAGCCCTGCAGGTTGGTTTTATAGGTTAAAGACCAGTTCAGTCAAGCTGAGGAGTGTTATTTTGAAGCCAGCTTGATGCAATGCAAACCTATATCCCTGAGACTAATGCTGGCGGGGTAGTGTGTGATATACATCACTGTATAATGGCTCTAAGTGAAGGGGCCTCCTGCTTTCATGGCACCACAGTCATGACGACTCGCACGTAGCTGGACAAATTCCTGCCATGGTGATCCATGCGTCTGAGATTATTGAAGACCAACTGCACTATCCCTGTGGGAAGCACATAGCTGTGTACGTAGACATAGAGGTGCAGATTTGTCCCAGGAGGCCCATCAGCTGCTGCGGAACAAGTACACAATATTCCCTTCAAATCTCATTTGTTTATCACCATGGATGGAGCCTATGAAGTTATGCCACCATGGAGCTCCATGGATATAAGATGACATCCACGGTGCAGTACATTAGCGGTCAGCTGATATCTTTAGTTATAAAGTTATAGTTTTTAAATAAAAAATTGTGCTTTCCGTTCCCAACCAAATTTAATGGTGGAATGCTTGTGAAATGACTTTTAGATCAGCTCAAGAAGATGAAGTTCATGGCAGATGCTGAAAACACAAGCGTCTCGAGTGTTTAGTTGATGAAACTGTGCTGCTCATTCACACAAAGACAGAACATTATTTCAGTAACTGTCATTAGGCCATATCACGATTTGATCAAGTGTGGCAGCCCTACTTTTGAATTATCCACCTAAACATAGCCAAATTCCATGGCATTCTATGTTATCCTGTAAAGATGTGATTTTTAATTGTGCTTTCTGCATTGTGAAAGCCAAAGGGCCCTATAGTCACCTTCCCGTTTCAGTAGCTGGCACCAATACCACCGAAATTCTGCAATTCTTGATACAAATTTCAGTAGCTATGCAAAAACGAATGTTCAAATAAACAGTCATGGACTCTTCAATTAGTAAAAAAAAAATAATCTTCAATAAGTTAGTTAGCTAGTGCATTTCTGTTCTGATCTCATGTTTCTTGTACTTTCCACCACAACAACTTTATGATCCCGTTTTTTCCAGATCAACACCCCAATGAATCCATGATTAATTAGATTTTCCATCGCTCCGGATAGTGGTTGGTCTCTCAAACAAAGTTCACGAAGCTAAACGGAGTTGGAAACAAACCCCCACCCAATGTTATCTCATATCCAGTGGCCCGGTCCGGTCAGGGCTAAATGCATCAGAAAACAGCTGCCGGACCTATTTATAACGCGCAGGTGACACGCAGCACATGGGCCAGTCACATCATCACTCAGAGCTGTTTGTGAGATACTATTAGCCTGGATTTCATGTCTACAGAATCAGACCTTTGACACATTTCTAGTGTCACTTAAGTGGTGCTTTTACAGGGACACTGCTCTTCTGTTGTTCTAGAAAGGCACAGTGGAAGTTGTTTTTATGGCTTGCATGTTATTTCCCAAGTAGGGTTGGACTGATAGACGATGACATCGTCCTTCGCCGATGGCTGATAGACATTACAATGTTGCGCCGGCTAAATAAAATTTGAATTCAAATGAAATTTGTCTCATCGTCTATCGCAATGTTTTACTGTAGACATTGTCTGATGCCAAATTTGTAGACATTTGCTCATCCCTATTCCCAAGTCTTCCAGGAAAACCATATGAAGGCTTGCGTGAGGAACTGGAATTTAAGTTATTGACTGAAAGTTGTCATTCTCGCTTTAAACAAACGTTAAACAAACGGTTACGAAACTCCCAAGAGGGCAGTCGTGGCCTAGTGGTTAGAGAGTTTGACTCCTAACCCTAGGGTTGTGGGTTCGAATCTCGAGCCTGCAATACCATGACTGAGGGGCCCTTGAGCAGGGCACCGAACCCCCAACTGCTCCCCGGGCGCCGCAGCATAAATGATGCCCACTGCTCCGGGTGTGTGCGGGTGTGTGCACTTTGGATGGGTTAAATACAGAGCACAAATTCATGGGTCACCATACTTAGCTGTATGTCACGTCAAGAGCAAATTATGACTGGAGGATGAATGTTTGTAATAACAGTATTTTCATATTTAGGTGAACTATCCATGTTTCGTCCAATGTGGAGGAACAAATTGTTTGCTAAAAAAAACTGGCTTGTTCTTGTTAATGGCGACTCACTAAAGTGCACTCTAAATTGCATTCATGTCATGTCGGAAAGATTGTATTTATGAGTTGAACACACATGAACACCATCTCGTCATAATTATGAGTGGGAATATCTGAACTTTCTTTTAGTTCATAGTTTTAGTGTTAGTGTTGTGCCACTGAGAATATTGGTGATGCACTTGTTGCAGCATCTATGTTAACAGTAAATGTATTTAATTAAATAATTGTTATTTTTTCTTCTAAAGCAAAACTAATTTGCATGTACAGAATACAATGTATTCTATCTACAATGTAGAGACTTCACAATTACGGTAGAATATCTAAAATTTAGTTTACAGAACCTTTTATAAATTTTATAAAAAAACGTAAAGTTAATCAAAAATTTGGTGCATTACAATTATTTAGCTATGAACTTTACAATGTTTCTCAGTTATGCTATTGAATATATTTGCCTAGTGTCCATACATTGCTAAAAACACATGGGATCTTGTCTGGAGGCCGTGAACCAGCCTAATTATGCAGGACTTGTGTAAAACAAACTGATGGATTTTAAAATGAGAATTATTTTCGTGCTCACTCAAGTAGACTCATGTTTCTCAAGTTGTCAAGTACACATATATCCTTTAGGAAGTTCACATGTCTACAACCTGACATTCAGAAGATGCCATACTTTGGCACAGTCCAGACACTTGGTGACTGAATATAGCAACTCGGCCTGCTCCAAGATGCTTCTGAGGGGCCAATTTGTGGGACACCGGGAATCACGGCGCCTGTTTAGCCAAGTCAAGTCTGCTTTATTGTCAATTCTTCCACATGTACACCACATACATACAGAGAATTGGAATTGCGTTACTTTCAGACCCTTGGTGCATACAGCTAACACTAACTGTAGAGCATAAAAATAAATTTTTGCTTGTGTACAAATGAATATCTAAGTAGTTGTTGTGTTGTTTATTTCTTACGGGGGACCAACGTGACTGAGGGCCATGTGTGAAGACCCCTAGTGTGTCTCCAATCTATTTCCAACCCATATCGTCTCTTCATCTTTGACAAATTCCTCTTTTGCATTCAAACATAAGTGTAATTTCTTTTCCCCTTACTTTCCCGTCTCTGTTTTGCTGTGGATTATTTGTAAGTACCGCCACACGAAGGTCCCAGATGCCCACAGCAGCACTTACACTTGTCAGCACAAATATTTAACCAGTATTTGCAGTCTTACGGGACAAGAGCTGGGAATTGGCTTTTGTAGACAAGCGCAACACTGTCAGGGTTACCCTCAGCGCTGAAGTTAATGCTAATACTGTGGGTTTAGCAGTAAATCTCACGCTGTACCTCAAAAGCAGTTGTTTACAGATCGTCACGAGTCTCTGTGTGTATCGCTGAATGTTTGAGACCCTTGTGTGCTGTTGACATGGCACACAATCACCCAATTAACCTTAGTCTGCATGAAGTAAATGAATACAGCACCTCAGGGCCGGACCCCCGGCGGACCTGTCAGAAGTATTGTTCTCACTGTTTGTTTTACATGCTGCTCTTTGTTCAACAGCTCGTTGATCCACACCGATGTACCTCAAGGGTACGTGTTACTACCCTGAGGGATTAATATGCACACTTTAGGGGTAAAGGAAATGTATTGGTGTATCAGTGACAAGCTGTTGTGCCTCTAAAGGTAAAACTTTGGCATTTTTTTCTGACATTGCAGAAAACCATATAGTGAAATTTCAGTGTATATCGACCCTCACAGCCTTGATTTTGTTCCTCAGTGAAGTTGTTAAAAGTAGGCTTACATTAACTCGTTTAAATAGGTCATTGTTGTTTGGTTGTTATTGTTTTATTCTCTCTGTTGCATCACAAAGTAAATGAAATGATTTGTTTGTGTATGAGCAATGAGGAATTTCGGAAGCGTGGATTACATTTAGGAAAATTTTGTTTATTTTGAAGAGAAGAAACGGAAATTAGGTTAAGCTTCAGTATTAAAGTTTTAATTAATTACCAGTTATAAATGGCGGATTAGGATTGCAGTTAAAGGCCTAATACAACTTCCCAAATGAAGTCTTTATGCGCCCGATTTTGAAGCATTTACGCAGAACTAGGATGACCATCTTTTACAAGAATTCATTATTAGCATTACATGTACAGTACTTTTCATAATAAGATTTTGACATTATAGATTTTAATAAACAGTAAGTACTTGTTAAAAAATGCTTAACACTGCCAAAATCAACACTAAAGCATTCGAGGAAAGTGTTCGGAAAGTAGGAATGTTGCAGTCACATTTTCATATTATCATGTTTTATTACAATATTGAATTACACACAAAAAAAAGTTAAGTATTTTCCTCCTATTGACAAGTTTAATGAAAAATAAAAAAAATAAAGCTTTGAGCATTTAAATTAAAATATACACTGTCAAAGTAAACCAGCGTTTCAGATATATTAATATGCAAAACAACACTACTTTAAAGAGCAATATAAATAATCTGAAT
The DNA here is from genome assembly GCF_003368295.1 of Carassius auratus. Classification (NCBI taxonomy): domain Eukaryota; kingdom Metazoa; phylum Chordata; class Actinopteri; order Cypriniformes; family Cyprinidae; genus Carassius; species Carassius auratus. Next base: position 16,856,119 of record NC_039261.1, on the reverse strand, counting down.
ATCTTCAGCCATTAGATATCCTTTTCGAGATGAGCGTGTGTTAGTCCAGATTAATATGTTGAACTGTAAGTGTAAACAAATATTTGAAAATAAACATTAGGGATTTGGTGTTGAATGACTGTTTGGAAACATGTAAATACTGTTCGACTGCTTTTTCCCTCCATGTAAGGTTGTGCAGTGCTGTTTTTCCACTTTGGAAAACATGGAAAAATCTGACCAGGTGATATTGTGAACATCTGACTGAGTGGTGTATTGAGTTTTTACAAAATATGCATATATTTTTATAGACTATATATGAACTACCGTGTTTTGAAATTGCGAGTGCGTGTGCATAATCCAAGTTGTCCTAAATAAGAGACATGCTGTATATTAAGGGCTTCAAAATACTGTAGCTCTCAAGATATAGTTAATGCATATAGTTTAATGTGGCTTGCTTACTTCTGAGCATTGTTTTCCTCAGTGCATAAAACTTAAATTTCATCTGTAAATGTTAGAAAGTCATGCAGATTTTTCCCGTCAAGCAAATCTCCATTTACAGTTTCTTCACCGACTTTAGTGAATGAGCGCTTCTGCACACATGCACAACAAACCAACATAACGCAATTAAAATATACATTTTGCTAAAATATTTGTTGTGGGGCATAGTGTGTTCAACCTGCAATTTAAGTATTTTTTTTATGATAGCAGTAACTGTAAACTAGGGACCATTGTAAAGGGGTAAATCAAATACAGGCTAGTATAATTACTACCAGTTAACATCTGCTCTGTGATTTTGTTATTACAATGTTATGTTAGAAAAAAATTTTTTGTTAGTTTTTTTTTGGCCACAATATTATGACAAGCAGCACAAATCCTTGGATATATATTGTGTGCACCCCTATAAAATGTTAAATAAAATTAGGCTTTTTATCCAAATAGAAAATCATAGAAAATATTGAGATGTACCATATATTGCCATTCAGAATAAAAATATGAGATTATTATTTTATTTTATTTTTGTCACCCGGCCCAATGTGAACAGATCAAAACTATCTCCGACTAACAGCCCCTCTGAAGTTTTTTGGAGCCCAATATATTTGACCTCTGAACCTACAACTTTATGCTTTTAAAGGACGATAAAGTATTAGCAGCAGTCCTCCTTCCACCATGCTTCTCGTCCATATTGGGGTTGTTTACATCAAACTCTTTTAAGAAGTGATATAAATTTTAACTGGTTGGTAGAAAAGAAGCAAATTTGTGTTAACAATACCATGCATATTCATTACCTCAACAAACCATATTACACCAAACGGACACATGTCTAGTGACAAGTGTCACATACTATAATTTTACTTAAAAGTAGTGTGTGGTATAAATTATACACTGAGTAGTATGCAGTTTATATTTGATTCCAAACTATAATCAGTAAGCCACTCAACGACTCTTGCAGTGCTTTTATAGAAGCATTGTTTACAGTTAGTGGCATCGTGACGCTAGCAGTATGGATGAGAGACTGGCCTTCTGTCAACACCCAGTGGGTCTCTGCATCTTTAACTGCTGCAGACACTAGAGTCGCAGATCAGCGGGGAGCGCATGAGAGCAGCATTCATACATCTCAATCTCTCTGGGTTCGCCTGTGCCACCGCCAGAATGAACCGAAATCCATATCGCTAAAAATATTATTTAGGGACATAGTGCAGGTAAGGAACAGACTTTCTGATCAGAAATCCTGGAATCGTGTAATTTGTGCAGTTGTCATTTGTTGAACATTTACTGCTTAAAGTTATTTGAATGATTCTTTATAAACATATTTTGCAAACTTAAAAACGTGTACATTTTAAAAACGAAATTAAAAAGTTTATGAAAGCGCTATAATACTGAAATGCATAAAAAATTGCAAAAGTGCAAAAAAAGTCTGGGAAATGCTTTCTGTGAGGCATCATGTCCCTATCAGCCTCTTTGTTGCGCAATGTTTTGAGTGCGTCTGTGTGAGTGGGATTGTGTGGGTGGTGGATGTAATCTGCGGTCACACACTCACAGTTAACGTGAGCCGCGCTGTCATGCGTGCGTCATGTTTGTCTTCAGCGGACTGCCCTGCGTCTGCGTGCCAGTTAATTTTAGAGAAGAGAACTCATTTATCTCTTTTTTCCCTATTCTCTTTCCAACAGCTCTGTCCTTCGGTAGTGGCTTTGTCCATGGCGTTCTTGCAGAGGACTGGAGACTACTGCCACGCTCAACATCTACGCGTCTAAACTCGGGGAAAAAAACGACCTCTGGATGCACTGAGACACTCTTTCCTCTGCCGCCTGTGGTCCTGCCACCCGAAACTCCTCACAAATCTAATGGGGTGATCTTACCTCTCTGGCTACGGTAAGCCAAAAGAGAAGAGGATAACAAGATATTGGGGACTTTGAACATCGAGGAGTCTTATTCACGAAAAAAGCTCAGAGACTGAACAAAACCACACAAGTGAATTAGCTTGTTAACGGTTTGGAGGAAGCACAATGGCTCGGATGAACCGGCCGGCTCCTGTGGAGGTGTGCTACAAGAACATGAGGTTCTTAATCACACACAACCCAACCAACTCCACTCTGAGCAGCTTCATAGAGGTGAGAATTTGTGTACCGTCTACCCCTTGACACTTTACACCATCTGTTTTCTCCCACCTTCTCGCTTGAGCGCACACTCTTTTAGCAGCACGTCCCGTCCTAGCTCACATGGTCTATCTTAAGACAACGCCGCCGTCACATGGCCCACTCATTCTTATCTTGCTGGGAAAGTGTGTGTGAACCATAGAGGCTTTAATGATAACGGCACATCCACAAAGCCTCCGTTTCCATGGAAACCCATCCCAGTGCTCCGTCACATGGCAGGGATGAGGGACGGAGCGTGTTCATGGGCAGCTTACCTTACTTTTCCCTCCATTAAAATGATTGTGTTTGAATTTTAATGTGGAACAATTATGTCAGAACAAATGGTGATTGTCTGCCTTGTTTTTTTTTTTCTGAATTCATTTTTTATTTTATTTATTCTGTTCCCGTCATCCTTTAGGATCTTAAGAAGTATGGTGCCACGACGGTGGTCAGAGTTTGTGAAATAACCTACGACAAAACTCCACTGGAGAAAGATGGGATCACAGTTGTGGTGAGTGCACATCTTCTTGATGAATTGTCAGAAACACAACTCCAAAAGAGGACGTGATCAGGACCCTGACATGAAGTGGAGGGGTTTTATTTCACCCTTAATGGGTTTATTTTACAATATTGACCATCTAACTGTGAATCATCATCTCGCTTAATATTTGTGAAGTGACATTCAGCCAAGTATGGTGACCCATACTCAGAATTTGTGCTCTGCATTTAACCCATCCGAAATGCACACACACAGAGCTTTAACCCATCCGAAATGCACACACACAGAGCAGTGAACACACACACACACACTGTGAGCACACACCCGGAGCAGTGGGCAGCCATTTATGCTGCGGCGCCCGGGGAGCAGTTGGGGGTTCGATGCCTTGCTCAAGGGCACCTAAGTCGTGGTATTGAAGGTGGAGAGAGAACTGTACATGCACTCCCCCCACCCACAATTCCGTCCGGCCCGAGACTAGAACCCACAACCCTTCGATTGGGAGTCCAACCCTCTAACCATTAGGCCACGACTTCCCCAAAGCAATACAAATACAAAGCAAAAGTATTCCTAACAAATATTTTTGTTTAATTGTCAAGTTATAAAGTCTAAAAGTCCTTAAAACAAGATCAATTTACTTGAGAACAAACACTGAATAAGAAATTAAAGGTATAGTTCACCTGAAAATGTAAGTTTGGTCATCATTTACTCACCCTCAAGCCATTCCAAACTGGCATGAGTTTTTCTTCTGCTGAACACATGATTTTGAAGAATCTTGTTAACCACATAGTTGATGGTAGCCATTGACTTAAATATAAATTTTTTCATACTATGAATATCCATTTCATATCACGTAGTTCTATGGAGGCTGACAGCGACGTCTTTATCTACGCCATTTACAAACATCAACAACTGATGGACGCAGTGATCAGAGCTGTTTTATTGTGTGTAGTGGGTTTAGTGTTAACGGAGATGGAATATAAACGCATATTTTACATGATTAAAAGAGCACGAAAATCGCTTATGATGACATGCAGTGTTACATATCACCGAAGCTGATAAAAGAACGCTATGCTGCAGAAAATAGGTAGCTAAATGTCTTTATTGCTTTTTTTCAATGTTTGTGGAGTAAATATCTTTACCCTGCTTTTTAAAAATGGCAGGTATCCGGTGTTTCATATACTATCAGCCAATCAGCCTACACGTATATACCACACGTTCTTATAGACCATTCTCTGAATTAGGAGCCAAATTAGTTTCCCCAAAAGGAATTCCAAGAACTAAAACCACCTGCGGTGTGAACACACCAAAAAGGGAACTTCTGGGAACTTCCTCTAATAGTTCTAGGAACTATAAAAACTGTGAGCTCTTTGGTTACCAACATGGTATAAAATAACTTCAAATTCTATGCATTGTTGCTTCTCATGTAAAACGATCAAATTTTGAGAAAATTTCTATATATAAAAAAAAAACATTAAGTAGTCTTTTTTTTCTTTTTTTTTGCAGTGTGCATTGCTACTTACCAGATAAACTGTACATAACATAAAATATAAATTTAGTATGAAATTATTTTATAAAACTTAAGTGTTAGGAATTAAATAAAATTAGGGCTGCTATTCAGAAAATAAATTACCTGGAAAATCAAATTTTAGTGGTCATTATACAATAACATTTGACCTCAGAAAGCCACCATCACTCAGTCAGAATCAACTATTTTAACAAGCTGTATAAATAAATCATGTTAATCTGACATTTAAAGGGCCAGATGGTGAAAACGATGGCGAGGTAAGAGCTTCTGGTGCACTCCGGCAGTTATTAAAAGTGTTCTGCTTTAAAAGCGAAAAGTGAAACCGTTCCCTGTAGACCCCCTTGACCCCCGTATACACTCAGTCTCTCTCTCTCTCTCTCTCTTTCTCTCACACACACACACACACACACACTATAGTTATTATAGAGAACGTTCCCTTCCAAGCAGCCACACGTGTTTCTTATTACCAACGTCAACGTTTCACTGTTGCTATGGTAGCTGCAGAGCCTGGTCTCTCCGTGTGGCCTCCGATTGGTCCACGCCCACCTTCCCCCCTCCACCCAACCTTTCTTTTATACTTTTCCTCTTGACTTTTCACAGCAAGCCTGAGAAGAAAAGAGAAACCCAATGCGAACTGTTGCATAAGTCCCATCTTCACTGCTTTGTGTGGATATGAAGGACACGCTGGCTGTTAGACGCACCTCTGCAGTCCCGAAGACATTTGCCAAGCCTGATAATTTGCTAAATCTGTTAGAAGACACGTGCAAAAGACTGCAACGTGTATGGCGCATTGGACGTCAGCTGCTTGCATTGGCATCGCACGCTGTCTAAAACGTCCGCAGCTTCATGGTGAGCTCATGCAATGTCTGTCATGTGACGCACAAGTTGCTGAGAAACTTTGTTGAAGCAAAAAAAACCCAGTGGGAACAATCAGCAGTGTGTATTTGTGCAAGCACCTGCAACAAGGGAATAGGGATGGTCAAAATGGGCTTAAGAAAAATATCACAATCATTTCTGGTATTTATTGGGATGATGTCAGTGATGATAATTAAAAAAATCTTATGCATCCACTAAGAGACAAAAAAAAATCATGTTTCTTTAGTGAAAAGTATTAGGCTATCTTTTCTGTTTTTACCATGGTGTTGTAAGCATTACAATTTAATTCATACTGGAAGCCGGAGGGCGCCCTTGTACAGAAACTCCACATGTCGTTCCGCTCTATCACACATAGAAATGTCAACAACTTATCACAACAACAATTACTGACTACCGACTAATTCTTATCGTGGGGAGAGTTTTTACTGGTATATTGCAAATGATAAGATCTTGCCCATTCCAACAAGGGATTTAACTCTGTGCTTCTGGGAAAGGACTGATTGCCATTCCGCACCCTTCCAACTCAGACCGTTTGTACCAAGATCTGTGGGTTTGAGCAAGTGACCCTGCTACCTAATTCTGGATTCCCAAAGTAGGCCACGGCTGTTTACCCAACCTGCATTACATCAGCAGCCCTCCATCCGCTCCCAAAAGCTTTCGGAGGTGTGTTTGCCCGGGAAATCAATAGGGCAGACTGGAGGGAAGTGGAGGAAGCATTTGTGGTGCGTCATTCGTGCTTTAAAGGCTTTTCTGTAAAGCCAGCCTCCTAGCGGTCTGGCTTGTTTACTTGAAAGGACTCGCACCTGCTAGTGTTGAACATCCCGTTCCTAGGGCTGTAGTGTGACTGCATATTACTCATCAGTCTTGTGTGATAAGCGATATTTTGAGGCCTCTAAATGGCGACTTATGCATCTGTACTGTGAGAAAGCTCTTTAAAATTTAGGCCTGCCCTTCCGAGCCTCTCTGGATCACTTGAGTGTGTGTTTGTGTGGGCATCTGTGCCTGTGAAGACATGCCAGTTTGCGTGCTGGTCTACGCAAGCCACGTCCCTCAGCAGCTGAACCACATCAAAGTCACTATATAGGAGGGCAAATGGGAAAGGAGGCGTGGAATTTTCCGGATGTCCTGTGAAGCATGATTGTGAATCACCTCTCACCTTGAGGTCACGAGAGCACAGGAAAGCCACACACGTTTGCTAAATTTATGCTGTGTTCCACATGCCTCCCAGGCCTCAGGCTTTGTCTCACTGACACATGTATCGCTTTTACCAACCACCCGGGGACAGGGATTGAAAGATGTAACCAGATGCACATTACTACTAGGGATGTGTGATATTGACAAAAAGTTTTATCTCAATACTTAATGTGTTTTTTTTTTTTGGCTTAGTGTGTTTTTATGGTGGTTTCTTGGCTGATTTAGGTCTGTCATTGATTAATAAATGACACTAAAAACAAGTTTCTTAAAGAGTGACTCATTGAATCATTCACTCAAACGATTCATTCAAAACGGCTGATTCATTTAGAAACAAAGCAAGTGATTGTCTTTATGAATGGATTATTGACTAATTCAGGAACGAAACACAGTGGTGTTGCTCTGAGATGTGCAAATGTTTTGCTCCAGCTTTGTTTTTAACAGTTTTCATTGCCAAAACAGAAAACAATCTGGCATATTGTGTCTAAAATGTAACTCATTCAATATTAACTTCTTGTTTTTTGAAATGTTGTTCAAAATAAATCGTTTGGGATTGCACGCATGCAGTAATATTCAGCTTTTGAATGTTTTCATTTATTTTTTGCGAAGTAAGTGACATACTCGATGTCAGCTCGCATATCAATAAAATTACAATTATGATATTATCGTAGACGATAAATATCACACAATAAATATTCGTTTTATAGCAGCATCTGAATATCCCAAACTGTATCAAAGTATCATACTGTAGTTAAAAAAAACCTTACAATTTCAGTTGACAGGACACTCCTTGGTTCCATACACCATTTAGCATTGCTCTCAGATTTTGTTGTCATTTCCCATTCTTTGTTCGGAAAATGTTTAAACCAAAAGCATTTTTAAACAACTTTCGTCGCAAGTTGTATCACATTATAACAATATGGTGATTTCCAAAACCATACTTCTAATGAACATTTGGGAAGAGCATCTCAAAGTTGTGTGGTTGAAACTACTCTTGACCTGTGGTTAGAAGTACATACAGTTAATATATACACATTTAAATTCTATATCTTTTAATTTGTCCATCAGAAAGCCACCGAGTGTGCATGTGTGGATGTTCCTTAGTTCCTTCAAGGAAACCTGGACTATGACGCAAGAGGGAACCAATGATTGTATCAACCATCTGGAAAACACATGGAGGACAAAAAAGCCCTCAAATGCCATGTTTATTAATTCAATAATCTGACATGAATCTGATCGCCAGATGATTAATTAGCAGAAGTTCTTATTCCACTTTCATGATTTTGTCATTAAAACAGTCTATTTTGCTGAATAAGCATGGTTTGAACAACAGACATGCCAAAAAGTTACTACAGTTCCAAGGAAGTTGAAACTAGATTTCTCCAACAATGCATTGTACTATGGTACACAAGCCGCCAGTTACATAATTGTAAGGGGGACGCATCCCTTGAAGGTTATTTCTGAATAGTCCTCACATAGTCCTCAATCAGTGCTCTATGCTCCCTCAGCACCTTCACCATCTGGATCACCCACTTTTACAAAGAAACAAGTATAGAAATATACAGAAAAAGCTATCAGATCTCTCTTAGACTGTGTGGACCGATGCAGTGGCCCCAACCAGTATTTGGACACTTAAGTCACATTTAAGAAGTCTTTGCATTAAATGCAAATCCAGTGGCGTCTGTAAACAAATTCTGCCCTAGCTCTTCTCAAAACTTCAATTCACACAGGTGTCCTATTAGAGTAAACATGGGTGTGGTTCATCACATTTAACTCTGAACATGATCCTCTAATGTTGGACAGTCACAAAGTGATGCAGAACTTACATTGTTTGCAAAATATTTGGCTTAAAAAGTTTGTACTATATTTGAAATAAATGCCACCTGGCCACTCTTTAACTTTTTTGCTTTCGATTCCTTAAAGCCTGTTCATGTTGAAGGGACGTTCACATTGACCGCAATTTGTAGCAACCAAACTGAGGCAACATGAGCAAAAACAATCACTGGATACAACAAATCTGAACGGGTTATCTATGCAAATGAGCAGCAAACCAAATACCAATGGGCCTCTAGACTATAGAGCTCTCTTGATCTGCTTCATGATGGAACTATGAAATAAAAATAATATCACTGTGCTGCCAATGTGAAAAAGTCCAAAGTTTCAAAGTCAAAGCTTGTCTTTCAGTGTAAATGGGAAACGGATAGTTCACCCAAAATGATTGTTCCAAACATGTATACAATTCTTTCGGCTGTAGAACACAAAAGAAGATATTTTGAAGAATGCTCATAACCAGTAAATTGCCAGTACCCATTGACTTTTCATAATATTTTTCCCTTCTATGAAAGTCAGTTGCAACCAGCAACATTCTTCAAAATATCTTCTTTTAGTGTTCAGCACAAGAAAGCAAGTCTGATTTGGAACAGTCTGAAGTTAAAGATGACCGAAGTCATTTTTCGGTATGTGCTTGTTCTTCTGTCCCCAGGACTGGCCATTTGACGACGGCGCTCCTCCTCCATCTAAGGTCGTGGAGGACTGGCTGAGTCTCCTGAAGAGACGATTCCTAGAAGAACCCGGCTGCTGCGTGGCTGTGCACTGCGTGGCCGGTTTAGGAAGGTCAGTATATGAGCTTACAGAAACACAATCATATTGCCCTCAAGATGTAAACATATCTTTAACTTGCTGGTTTTTGCTCTGCCCTGGGAACTCAGGGGTAAATGGGTTCATTTCTTGTCTGGTGGCCCATAAGTAAGCCCACCTCCGGTGCCCTGTTCGAGACCTTAATCTGGAAAAGAATGTGCTCTATAGAACATTATGCACCTCTGGCCTCCCAGGAGACACGTCTCCTCTATTAACCGTGGATGAAGTTGATAGTCCCCTATGGGCTGAGGGAGAGGTACCTCTTCAGAGACTTTAAACTGGCCAGAGTGCTCCGCCAAAGTCAACAGTCCTCAAAGTGCACTTACTCTGCTGCAGTCCCACTCTGTTTTAAGAGGCATCAGGGTGAGAGCCGAAGACAAAACAGGAAGTTGCTTTTTACGAGCATATGTTATTACTGTCCTCGTCAAACGCGTGCTCTTTCCATGACCTTTATTCCAGACTGTCTATCCCACATGACTGGGATTCTTTAGCTATACCTGATGCTCCCAGTTACCTAGTGGGCGTCCCACGACTGAACCATGAATCGGAAGCTGTTTTTACCATAACAAAATTCAGTGGGTACATTTTCATGGTAATGACAAAATCAGTCTTTCTCTAAAGCAATATTGCACAACATAATGTGCTAGTGCAGTTATAAACGCAGAACAGTATGTCTCGTAAGGAGCTCCTACGGATGATGTATTTATCCTCTCTGTTGGCGCACGTACAGTGAAACAAAACACCCCAAACTTCGGCTGTAAAACAGCGAGTGACGTTAAAAGGAGGAGGGAGTCTGGCCTCGCTGATCTCATCTTTTGGGCGGTAAAACTCCATCTCTGACGCACTTCATCCACTTCCAAAGGGAATCGGTCTTTACTCTTGAAAGAGTGCCTGTGTTTTTTTGGCCTGACTCGTTTATTTTCATTTAATTCAGACGGCAACGCTGTTTAGAGCTGGAGTTGTGCTGTAGGATTTGACTGTCTTTACTGTACGGTGTATGTTTGAAAGGGAAGCTTTGAGGAGTTGAGTATTAAAATTAGTTTTGCTGTCTAAATCGACCCGAATGATCCATCGGTTGTGGCTTGTTGGAGAGAGGTGCGGAGGGGCATCCTTCTGTAAGAGATCAGATTTAAGATTTTCCACTTGGTGGGTGATAAAGTGGAAGGAAAGATCTTGTGGACTTTAAAGGGGGGAGTCACATGCAGGGATGAGAATAAAGTAGTGATTCAGGGGTGGGGTCTTAATGTGACATGGGGCTTAACAACCACCCAGAATGCCTAGCAACAGCACCAACAATAGTTTTTTACACCACTCACCTTTTCTGAAATTTTGTCCTACTATGCCTGAATCTTTACCTTTAGGATTGTGAAACATTAATTATTGTATGATGAATTAACTCATCTTAATACCTCTTTCCACTCATCTAAGAGTGAAAATGTGGCATTGCTCCATTACTCTGTTTTTCACTGTACAGCTTCTAAGATCTCTCTGAGGTCATGGAACAACTGAGCTTTTCTAATGAGCCAGTAAAGTTGTGTGTGTTAGGCTTTCCAGGTTTGATACCACAATGAAAGCTAATATGCTGTTAAACACTTTTGTTATTAATGTTATTGTAATTATTAAATATTGACAACATTTGACATTGATAAAATATTAATATTAAACGTGTAATAGATTTATTCTATATTTAATATTTTATTAAAGTACATTTAAATCTTTAAGTGTAGCATTTGCTCAAATCTAGGGTTGGCGATTTCAGAGAGGCTAGCAATAGCAAGCTAGCTTTGAAAGCATAAGATCCCTCCCTCCCTGCAAATCACTCTCCAAAGACATGCCTCCTCCAAAACACAGAAGCGTAATGGACCACGCTGAGCACAGAGACATGCAAATACCTATGTTGACAGGCAGGTAGGACAGCCTATCGAAATGTTCGGACCAAATAATCTGATTGGTTGAACATTTAATGGTCCATTTAGACCACTTAATTTAGTGATTGCTATCGGGATGTGAAGATACATTCAACCAGCAGAACAAAAAAAAGTTTTTGAATGAACCCTTACCCTTCCTTTTAATAAATAAAAAATAATAAAAAACATTTGAAAGCTGCATGCTATTGCTTTATTTATTAATTTATTACTTTATTTGTATATATAACACCACAAATATTAACAGAATTAAACCAATGTTTTAAAAATATTTTCCTAAAATTAGGATTTATATCAAGATCCTATGCTTAGGTGGAGTCATTTTACTTTAATGGCAATGTGCAGGTCCTTTTCCAGGCTATTAAAGTGAAATAACTGAACATACATATAGGAGCCTGAAAAAAAATCCTAATTTTTGATGAAAATTTCAGATGGCATTTAGAGGCTTTTGCATCTGAACTCTTCATATATATATATATATATATATATATATATATATATATATATATATATATATATATATATATATATATATATATATATATATATATATATATATATATATATATATACAGAGAGAGAGAGAGAGAGAGAAATAAAAACAATAAAACATAGGTCCTTGACTATAAAACAAGAATACAAAAAGTATTAAACAATATGTTATTTTATTACATTGCTAGAGTACTTGTCTAACAGTTTCTGTGAGCGATCTCTCTCTGTCTCTCTCTCTCTCTCTCACACACACACACACACATACAGCAGTCTGTTTAGGTCAATGTCGCACCTCTCTCAAACTTTTTTTTTTTCTTTTTTTTCTGCAGAGCTCCAGTACTTGTGGCCGTGGCACTGATTGAAAGTGGGATGAAGTATGAAGATGCCATCCAGTTCATCAGACAGTGCGTACATCTCTCTCTTGACTTCTTTCAAGAACCACAGACCTTGAGCTCTTGCCGTCAGCTGCTACATTCATACGAGTGGATCTTAAACGCTAGCTCTCAGTCGCTTGCGCTTGCCAGAGTGCCTTTTGATAGCAAGGCCAAACTGAAAGCTTTCATCATGCAAAAGATTCACAGTTAACCCTTTAAGCTCCATCCCTTTGGTGACAGTTTTAATTTCAATGCTATTTTCAGCCCTGCATGGTCTGGAATGAAATGTGAGATCGCAAGCCATTTTTATCTGCCTGGTTTCATTCGGTTGGAGCGTGACGAATGTAAATCAACACGCTAATGCTAATTTTCTGTGTTCGCAGGAAGCGCAGAGGTGCAATAAACAGCAAGCAGCTGACGTATCTAGAGAAATATCGGCCCAAACAGAGACTGCGCTACAAACACCCGCACATTTTCAAGAACAAGTGCTGCATCATGTGACTGCCGTTCTGAACCGAGCTGAACCTGGCGGACTGGGCCACAACTGATGCACTTTGCTGATTTGCTATTAAAATACGAACTGATTCGGTCTGGATGAAAACCCCACTGGTGCCTAAAGTCCTCCTCACGCGGACTGTGGTGCGGATACTGCCATGGCTTTTCTAAAGTCTAAACGGCTAGATAAGACGAAGGCAACCTCTGACCTTTGACCCTGCACCGGGACTGACACCCTAATCTTGCCTCAAATGATCGTGATTGTCTGAAAGAGCCAGACGGTGTGATAATGTGAATCGTGGACAAAATTTGTGCTCTCTCACTCTCTTTTCTGTCCACCGCTTTCCTGCTCTGCTTGGCCAAGAGTGCGATTTTTAGACGACTGCGGTTCCTTTAACACGTTCAGTTTTCAGCACAAATCTTTTTACTGGTGACCTTTTCCATGATGCTTTTATGTCTTGTGAGCAAACGACGGTTAAATTGTACTAATGAAGGGCTCACGTGAAAGATATTTCTATTCGGGTGAGTGCCAGACACTGAACGGTTTCAACATGAAGTCTGATGGATTTAACAATGGAAATGCTTACTATGCGTGTTTATGTGCTTAAACTCAAACCTTGTGTTTGCTGAAATGATTTTAAGATGTAAGGACTGCAGGGCTCCCTGGAGGCGATATGTCTGATACTTGTCCATTCAGGTCAACAGAGATAAGATGGTGAAAAAAAATGGCTATATATAAATGAATAATGAGATGAGACTGTGGTTTAAAGTTGTTTTTCTCTGTTTTTTAAGAACACACCTCCAGCTGCATAATACAAATAAAGGCTGTTGCAATCATGAATCAGGACTGTTTTTGTCATGCGGTGACCTCATAATGTGTAACGAGTTCACTGTTCATATCAAAATATTGCCACATTGCCCTCTGCAGGACAGAGACTCAAACTGAATATTAATACATGATTTCAATGACTAACATTTTTCTCGCACAGACAAAAGATAGTTAGACCTAAAATTATTAATATCAAGAGTAAAAAAAAAAAAATTAAATCTGAAACCGGGAGTTACATATTTGGTCTAAATGTTCTTCAAAAGCGCCAGCAGATGGCAATATTAAACCAGACTTGTCGAGCATTATCAGACTTACACACATTTTCCCAGATGTACACGTGCTCTATTTTTTGTTTTAATGTTTATGATACACAGACATAAGCATTGGAATATAATACATTTTTATTGCAGGCCATAAAACACAATCAAATCTACTCAGTGGTGTGCTTCGATCAACTGATCAAAATACTTAAGTGCCCAACAATAAAGAGAGATTCATATCTTTATTTATCATTTTTATTATTCATATTTTTATTCATATATTTATTACAATATAAGCTTAAACAAAAATATACACTGATTAAGACATAGCTCTTCCTTAATATAACATTGGCTATTTGACTCTGGCGAAGCTTGAAATCACTAATATGGGTTAACCAATCTTTATATTTATATTCATCTTCCTATGTCTACAGGCCGGTGCTTCTGTTTTTCCAGAGTCTGTTCCTGATGCGTCCTCGCTTTTGTTTTAATTTTGTGACATTTCAATAATCTGTTCTTGGGTTCAGATACAAGCCATTATGTTGACACTGGCCATCATTATTGAATGTGACTGATCTTCAGGAAACTGCCTGGTGTGTTCCTGGTCGTGTGGTGCAGAGGTTTGGGGTGGATTTGAGGATGGCGTGCTGGACTGGCTCTGCTGGGTGAAGTTCGTGGTCCACGAGGAGGAGATGGACACAAATTGGAGCTGAACCGCACGGGTGTCACAGTGAGCAGAGGCAGTGATACAAGCCTTTGCACAAATGATATGCCTGTCAGATGTAGGCCATGCACCGCGTTCACCTGAAGGCAGGACAACAACATGTTTTATATTATTATTTACATCAGCCATATAATTAATGTTGTTAACATTTTTACAACATGACAAACTAGTCTTAGACTCAATATCAATGCTTTAATGCCCCCTTGTCTAATTCCTACTGACCTGCTGGTATAAATGGGCCGTCCGTGCGATGCAGAGTTCTCGCGTCTCATCAGTGGAGGCTTGCTTGGCGTCCCAGATTTTGTTCACACTCTGCTGGAAATGGTCAAACTTGCAGAGCTGAGAATGGACTTTTTTGAACTCCAGTCCATCCCTTAAATTTCTGGTGGCCTTGAAATTTCCATCGAGCGTCTTCCTGTATAACAGATTAAAGATGCAATGAGCCAAAATTAGAATTTTTTAAGGGGAAAATTGTAAAATGATTTACCACAAAATATATAATCAAATAAACCATTAGCCAATGGAAGTTTTTCTAACCTTAATTGCTTCATTTGGACATGTTTGATGTATCTCCGTAAAAGACATCCAAGACGCAGCTCAACACTCTTAAGTGTCTGATTGACGGTTCCTCTGCACAGGTTGTACATTTCAGAGGAAATGTTGTTATTTTGAAAAGCTCGATCCAGCTGCTGGAGGTTGTTTTCTTGAGCTTTGATGTCAATTATGAACGATGGGTCTTTCATGCTAGCATGAAGCAGTTTGTCTCCGTCCTCCTCGCTGTTCTTCATGTACTGCTCCTCAATGCTGCCCGAGACTGCGGAATCATATTTGTGAGTCTCAGGTTTCTCAGACTTCTGAAGTGACGGCTTTGCTTGAGTCTGAATTTTGGGCAGTTTTACAGACGAGGAAGGATGGGTGTGGACAGAAGACAGACTTTGACGTTCTACCGCTGACATAGCACAAACTTTTGTCTCCTCTACAGACTGTGAAATCTGAGAAAGAGCAAAAGATCTGACAAGGGATGGAGGACGGAAGCTATGAGGAAATGGACTTTGGTGGTCTTCCTGAACCATTGTCTCTTCAAAAGGTGTCTCTGTTCTCTCCATTGTCTCTGTATCAACTTCTGGTTCCTCCACAGACTGCAAAATCTGAGGAAGAGCAGAAGATCTGACGGGGGATGGATGATGGAAGGCATGAGGAAATGGACTTTGGTGGTCTTCCTGAACCATTGTCTCTTCAAATGGTGTCTCTGTTCTCTCCATTGTCTCCGTATCAACTTCTGGTTCCTCCACAGACTGCAAAATCTGAGGAAGAGCAGAAGATCTGACGGGGGACGGACGTTGGAAGCTAGGAGGAAATGGACACTTAAGGTTTTTCTGAGCCATCGTCTCATCAAATGATGTCTCTGTTCTCTCCATCGTCTCTGCATCAGCTTGTGTCTCTTCAGATGATTTGACATTTGCCTTTTGCTCTGTGGAAACTTTTGTCTCCTCGACAGATCGTGTGATCTTGGGGAAAGCAAAAGTCCTGGCAAGGCCAGGAGGAGACGGGTCATCAGCAGACGGACTCTGGAGGTCTTTTGGAGCTGTGTCTAATGTTATCACTGGTCTATCTAGTGGCAACACTTCAACATTTGTCTCCCGTACAAGCTCTTTGACCTGAGGGAAACCAAAATCATCTGCCTTGGGTTTCACAGGAAAGGCAGGCAGTTTTTTCACCTTCTGCTGCTGACCTGCAGATCCGCTTTGGTGCACGGGAGAAACTAAGACGTCTCTGTTCACATCTTGAACCACCTTGCTTTTTTTTTAGGTGTCTTGAGAGTCTTAATTTCCAAGCAGTGATCTTGAAATGCCTTGTTGAGGTTTTCAATGGTCGCTGCTGATAGTTTTAGTGCCTTGCTTGTGGCTGGACTGCAGGAGGATGATTTGGTGATGCTATTCAAGGCGATGATCAGATTTGATGAGTACGTTGATGCAGCGGTTGAATTTGCCTTCAATTCTGCTACCGTGGGACAAGTCGGCAGAGACTGAATGCTTTTAACTACTTTGGCATCCAGATCTTTTCCTGGTTTACCTGAAAACCAACACATTTTACACTGTAAGCTACCTTGACACAGCATTTTAGATCACACTGCAACCAAAGTGATTCAGATATGCTTTTTAATGAATGATGGTGTGTGTGTACATTAACTTACCTTTTGCCTTCACGGTCAGAACTTTTTTCGAGGCAACCTCCTGCATTTTTCTGAAGCTCTCTCGAAGGCGGCTCACATTGTTTGCCATATTGGCCTGGAACTCATCAATGATCTTCTGCAAGTCCTCCAGCCACTCCATGCTGAACATGGATTTCTCCACTTTTTCAATCTCCCATTCTAGCGATTCCTCTGCAAGAAGTAAAACATAAGTACCGTTAACTGTTAAGTACAGTTAGATGATATTAAAAAGAAGATCAATATATGGCTTAGGGTTGCACAGTTTATCAAAATGAAACTGGAATCATTAAATGGCTTGTTGTCACTGTCAAATCTCTGTGATTTAAGGCTGTGATTTAATTAAATATATGCGCTGCTTGTCTCAAAGTCAAGTGCAGATCTCATCTCTGCATCTGATCCCAATTTGGGGCTTTAGAGTAAATCTGTAAATGCCTTAGGCATCATTAATTTTTCCTGAAATGCTTGTCAACAAAAGAGAAGTTTTAAGGGCTTTCTACAGTTCTCCGTCCAAAAAATAAGGTTAAGGGTCGATTGTTTAATGTTTGGAAATTAAGAAAAAAAGCCATGAATATTATAATTGATTTTATAGTTTTAAACACAAAAATTATGAATATTTCTTCTATTATTTTTATTTTATTATCAGTTTTAAAATGTTACTTTTACTGGTTAATCAGTTTGTAATGCATTTAGGTACAACTGAATACCAATACATGCCTAAATATGAGTGTCTGATTCATTTGTATTCTTTTTTTATTATTTGAAGTTCTAGTTTTTTGTGAGGGCTTGAAGAATCAGGCCAATTAAAGACCATTAACTTGACCACTCTATTCGACTCATTGGTCTGAGTAGGCTACTGAACTACATGTGTTTAAGTGTATAACTAAAACCAGATTACTAACGTATATAGTTAAATCGCTCCAGCAGTGACTGAAACTCCTCCTGGCGCTCTCGGGCTCTGTACTGAAGGTCCAGGAATTTGTTCATCAGCAGTTGATGTTTCACAAGCCTGTCAGTACAGTGACTGGAGGAAACATCCTCATCGGATGAGTCCAGAGATGTGTTCCTCAGCGACATCTCTGACATTTCATCCACAACTGAGGACGATGAAGATGATGATGAAAAAGATGTATTCTTGTTAAAAGCCATCTCTGATCCTAAAGGAGAACTCTTGTTCTACAGAGATTTTCAACAGTTCTCGTTTACACAGTTCTGAGAGAGATCGCTCTTGAGCCGTTTGATATTTTCGAACTGAATTTCTGGTCTTTTTTGAAAAGACGATTAAGCAAGATTTTCGTACTCGTTCAGACAGATATTCACTCAGTGATATTACTCGCATAACAAGCGACGATGAAATAAAATTTTCCAATTCCAAATCAGCTTTTATAGCGGCCCAAAGTGACGTCATCCACGAACATTCCATAGTGACGTGTCAGAGTTGCCCTGGCAACCATTGATTGCTATTGAGTAAACAGTAAAGCTCTCCCCGAAGCCATTTTTGGGATTTTAAATTAATAGGAAAGTCTCTTTGTATTGTACGTTACACTTACAACGCAAACTTCATGAACAGCCAGGTAAATTAGTTCTTTAAAGTCGCGAATTTTACCTGTTTAATGTAAAGCGTGAAATAATTATATTAATCTTAATGAGCAAGCATTAGACATCAGCGGACAGACGAGACATTATTAATATTGCAAATGTCTGTTTGAAATCTGAATACAGGGGCTTTATATGAGCATGATATAATTCGCTTTGTGTTATAACATGATTATGTTGTGTGCTAAATGTTATAATATACTTTTTTATTAGCATTAGCTACTATAACTTAATGTGCATCATTCAGAGCTAACAAAATTAAACAGTCTTTGAACTTTAATTAACACGTGACGCAACATTATAAAGAACGTAATTCCTATCCAAATGTAACACTTTAGCTGTTGTTTCTCAGATTCTCCTGTGTGTGGACCTAAATATTAATTATTGCAATACTTGTTGTATAGGCCTTATTGTATTCGAATCGCATCTGTTAATAATCCCAGATATATGTCCATGGTTAACGTTTCATGCCAACAGAAATATTTTGTGTTAAGTAAATACCTGTGTCGTCTGTGTGCACACTTCGTTTACGACTCCCGCATCGCTTGTCCGCAAAAAGACATTATGCATAACGCGCGAACTCCGCGAAGAAACAATAATTTGCAGTCATATTTTCAAAAATATCCCTTCCCGCCTGTTTCGGGTCATTTTTGGTAAAGTTATCGGACGTTTGGAAAGTATAAAGTCGTGTTATTTGACTGAAGAGAACGGGCTGAATGCGCTCATGTTGCTGGGGCGAAATTGCTTGACTCGAACCCTGCGAACAGAACAGACGTTAGGTATTTTATATAAAGGTTTTATATAAGATATAGATGCAGTAGGCTATGCAACTGAAATATTTTCTTTAGTCTTATATTTTAAATCAATTCTTCCTGTCCGTTGGGCGTTTCCTTTGACCAGCAGCAGTGGAGGAAAATGACAGAGAAGTGGAAAACTTTTGAGCAGAATGGAGATGTGTACATTTTACTTATTTTGCCTAAATATTCTTATTTATTTATTTAGTACTGCCCTTCAGAGGCTACAGAAGATAGTTACATTTTTCTCATAAGACAAAATGACCCCCTTTTTTTCTTTCTGTAGCATCGGTGAGCATTTGAACCTTATGTTCATTTGAGTCCCTCAGTTGTCCTCAGTGTGAATTGATGGATCTCAAAATCATAAAGTCACTTTTGCAAAATGTTCAGATATGCAGAAGATGCTGGAAAACCAGAGAACGTGCAAGAGCTGGGGGATTTTTCTGAAGAACAGAAGGCAGTTGAACTGCTCAGGACCAACGCAGGACTCATGAACAACTTGGATCATCCAGGAAACGACACAAAGTATTAAGATCGAAGGGTATGTAAACTTTTGAACGGGATCGTTTTTCTTTTTTCTTTTGGAGTACATATAAGCATCTGTTATGTGAAATAACTTATTCAGGGTAGCATATAAAAAAAATAATATGCTATTTTCATGAACTCTCTTATTTTGTTAAAATTACTAACATATTTGCATATTCTGCAAGTGGTATGTAAAATCATGAGCACAAATGTGAACCTGGACCACAAAAAAAAGTCTAAAAATAAAATAAAAAAATAAAAAATAAAAAACTGAGAAAATCGCCATAAACTTGTCCAAATGAAGTTCTTAGCAATGCACATTACTAATGAAAAATAAAGTTTTGATATATTTACGGTTGGAAATTTACAAAATATCTTCATGGAACATAATCTTTAGTTTTTTACCAAAAATAACACCCAGCCAGTGAAACCTTACACTCAAAGGGCAAAACCTCAGCCCAGATCTGCACAACTAAAGTAAAGGCATAATTCGAAAATCCAAACTGTTAACAGTTTGAAAAATCAAGAATAATAACAGTTAATAAGAATTATTTCTAAATGCTGGACTGTTCTCATTTCACTCTGCATATGGAACCTGGAGATTTTTTTTAAACTTATTTCTTTAATCACACTCAAAAAAATTAACTTTAACTATTGTTAGTTTTAGCAACAGAACAGAAGACGGACGAAAGCGCGAAGAACGAAATACATTGAGGAGGAGAAGATGAGGATAGGTATGAATATTTCATAATTCTTTACCATCCTGTTAAATATCCCCAGGAAGAAGTGACTTGGGTGTTCACAGAGTTATGTTCATTTATACAATCGGTGATTGCAGAATAAATAATTACAGATCGTACATAAACTATATATCTGTGTCATCCTCATGTTTCTCTATTTCACCTCCGATCTAGACGGAGACCCATCCGCTGTTTGTTTCAGTAAGATTTTAGTAAGTTTGCTCGGTGTGCCCACTGCGCTTGAAAATGAACAGTGGGCAAGAAATATTTCAAAACTTCAGCTTGGGAGGGAAGACAACTAGAGCAGCGAAAATGTACATTTCTGTTTAATTTATGTTTCCCACAGTACTACAGCCTTTATGAAATGAATATTATGTTTTCACAATTTGTTTTGTATATTATCTTTCGTTGAATAAATGCTTAGAAATGGAAATGTTTAAACCTCGGTTGCGGGCGATGACCACTTAGCGCCACCCTCACCTGAGACAGGCAGCAGAGATCTCTTACATTATGAAGCTTTCACATTGGTTTATTATTTTAATTTTTTATTAATCAGTGCAAATTATTTAGAAAGATATGGAAATTATGTTCACTAACCTTTCACATGGTTCATGCTTAAGTCACATGCCATAATTAATATCATTACACACTCATCCCTAACTCGCATGTGCCTTTTATTAAAGTAACAGTTAACTTGAATTTAAACAAATAAAAAGGTACTCATCTTTCATATTCATTTAAATTATGCTTTCTTCAGTTAAAAGAAATAACCGGTTCACATTTGATCAGTTAGATGTCCATTTTCGCCGATAAAATCAAATCTACTCAGTGGTGTGCTTCGATCAATTGATCAAAATACTTAAGTGCCCAACAATAAAGAGAGATTCATATCTTTATTATTTATCATTTTTATTATTCATTTTTTCACACATTTATTACAATATAAGCTTAAACAAAAATATACACTGATTAAGACATAGCTCTTCCTTAATATAACATTGGCTATTTGACTCTGGCGAAGCTTGAAATCACTAATATGGGTTAACCAATCTTTATATTTATATTCATCTTCCTATGTCTACAGGCCGGTGCTTCTGTTTTTCCAGAGTCTGTTCCTGATGCGTCCTCGCTTTTGTTTTAATTTTGTGACATTTCAATAATCTGTTCTTGGGTTCAGATACAAGCCATTATGTTGACACTGGCCATCATTATTGAATGTGACTGATCTTCAGGAAACTGCCTGGTGTGTTCCTGGTCGTGTGGTGCAGAGGTTTGGGGTGGATTTGAGGATGGCGTGCTGGACTGGCTCTGCTGGGTGAAGTTCGTGGTCCACGAGGAGGAGATGGACACAAATTGGAGCTGAACCGCACGGGTGTCACAGTGAGCAGAGGCAGTGATACATGCCTTTGCACAAATGATATGCCTGTCAGATGTAGGCCATGCACCGCGTTCACCTGAAGGCAGGACAACAACATGTTTTATATTATTATTTACATCAGCCATATAATTAATGTTGTTAACATTTTTACAACATGACAAACTAGTCTTAGACTCAATATCAATGCTTTAATGCCCCCTTGTCTAATTCCTACTGACCTGCTGGTATAAATGGGCCGTCCGTGCGATGCAGAGTTCTCGCGTCTCATCAGTGGAGGCTTGCTTGGCGTCCCAGATTTTGTTCACACTCTGCTGGAAATGGTCAAACTTGCAGAGCTGAGAATGGACTTTTTTGAACTCCAGTCCATCCCTTAAATTTCTGGTGGCCTTGAAATTTCCATCGAGCGTCTTCCTGTATAACAGATTAAAGATGCAATGAGCCAAAATTAGAATTTTTTAAGGGGAAAATTGTAAAATGATTTACCACAAAATATATAATCAAATAAACCATTAGCCAATGGAAGTTTTTCTAACCTTAATTGCTTCATTTGGACATGTTTGATGTATCTCCGTAAAAGACATCCAAGACGCAGCTCAACACTCTTAAGTGTCTGATTGACGGTTCCTCTGCACAGGTTGTACATTTCAGAGGAAATGTTGTTATTTTGAAAAGCTCGATCCAGCTGCTGGAGGTTGTTTTCTTGAGCTTTGATGTCAATTATGAACGATGGGTCTTTCATGCTAGCATGAAGCAGTTTGTCTCCGTCCTCCTCGCTGTTCTTCATGTACTGCTCCTCAATGCTGCCCGAGACTGCGGAATCATATTTGTGAGTCTCAGGTTTCTCAGACTTCTGAAGTGACGGCTTTACTTGAGTCTGAATTTTGGGCAGTTTTACAGACGAGGAAGGATGGGTGTGGACAGAAGACAGACTTTGACGTTCTACCGCTGACATAGCACAAACTTTTGTCTCCTCTACAGACTGTGAAATCTGAGAAAGAGCAAAAGATCTGACAAGGGATGGAGGACGGAAGCTGTGAGGAAATGGACTTTGGTGGTCTTCCTGAACCATTGTCTCTTCAAATGGTGTCTCTGTTCTCTCCATTGTCTCCGTATCAACTTCTGGTTCCTCCACAGACTGCAAAATCTGAGGAAGAGCAGAAGATCTGACGGGGGATGGATGATGGAAGGCATGAGGAAATGGACTTTGGTGGTCTTCCTGAACCATTGTCTCTTCAAATGGTGTCTCTGTTCTCTCCATTGTCTCCGTATCAACTTCTGGTTCCTCCACAGACTGCAAAATCTGAGGAAGATCAGAAGATCTGACGGGGGATGGATGATGGAAGGCATGAGGAAATGGACTTTGGTGGTCTTCCTGAACCATTGTCTCTTCAAATGGTGTCTCTGTTCTCTCTATTGTTTCCGTATCAACTTCTGGTTCCTCCACAGACTGCAAAATCTGAGGAAGAGCAGAAGATCTGACGGGGGACGGACGTTGGAAGCTAGGAGGAAATGGACACTTAAGGTTTTTCTGAGCCATCGTCTCTTCAAATGATGTCTCTGTTCTCTCCATCGTCTCTGCATCAGCTTCTGTCTCTTCAGATGATTTGACATTTGCCTTTTGCTCTGTGGAAACTTTTGTCTCCTCGACAGATCGTGTGATCTTGGGGAAAGCAAAAGTCCTGGCAAGGCCAGGAGGAGACGGGTCATCAGCAGACGGACTCTGGAGGTCTTTTGGAGCTGTGTCTAATGTTATCACTGGTCTATCTAGTGGCAACACTTCAACATTTGTCTCCCGTACAAGCTCTTTGACCTGAGGGAACCAAAATCATCTGCCTTGGGTTTCACAGGAAAGGCAGGCAGTTTTTTCACCTTCTGCTGCTGACCCTGCAGATCCACTTTGGTGCACGGGAGAAACTAAGACGTCTTCTGTTCACATCTTGAACCACCTTGCTTTTTTTTTTTAGGTGTCTTGAGAGTCTTAATTTCCAAGCAGTGATCTTGAAATGCCTTGTTGAGGTTTTTCAATGGTCGCTTGCTGATAGTTTTAGTGCCTTGCTTGTGGCTGGACTGCAGGAGGAATGATTTGGTGATGCTATTCAACGGCGATGATCAGATTTGATGAGTACGTTGATGCAGCGGTTGAATTTGCCTTCAATTCTGCTACCGTGGGCAGTCGGCAGAGACTGAATGCTTTTAACTACTTTGGCATCCAGATCTTTTTCCTGGTTTACCTGAAAACCAACACATTTTTACACTGTAAGCTACCTTGACACAGCATTTTAGATCACACTGCAACCAAAGTGATTCAGATATGCTTTTTAATGAATGATGGTGTGTGTGTACATTAACTTACCTTTTGCCTTCACGGTCAGAACTTTTTTGAGCAACCTCCTGCATTTTTCTGAAGCTCTCTCGAAGGCGGCTCACAT
>NC_039261.1:15475461-15545461 GCF_003368295.1 Carassius auratus | reverse complement strand
AATATACCTTCAATATTTCTGGTGAATTCTAATAGAAATATTTGATAATTATTTACTTGTACTGATCTGTTTTAGAAACTAAAATTATTAAGTATTTCCTACCAATTTTCCTAAATAAAGTTCCAGCTTAATAAATGAAAGTTTAAATAAATTGAGTAAATTTCGCGGCTAAAGTGATCACGTGTGCAGCTCCGCAGGAAAAAAAAAAAATCTGCTTTCCTCAGCAGCGACGTCGACTAGCCATACACCTCACAACTCCTGGTAAGTAACGTTAGTCAGCTAATCCTACTTACGTTTGTAACACTTTATTAAAAAGTTAATAATTATTAAGCATTTCCTAACAATTGTCTTTGTATTTTACGTCATATTCAACAAGTTTCGTAGCTTAATCGAAGTCACCTGAAGGACGGCTTTCCTCAGCAACGGCAAGGCCCGCACTCCTCTCATATTGTGGTACGTTATGTAATTTATCCAGCTAGTTAATACTAATTATGTTTGTAATGTTTAATTCATTAGTTAATTATTAAGGATTTCCTAACAATTGTGTTTGTATTTTGCGTCATCTTAAGAAGTTTAACAAGTTTCGCGGCTCAAACAAGAGGCACCTGTCACTGAAGGACTGCTTTTCTCAGCTACGACGTGAACAGCATCACTCGAATTTCCTGTAAGTAACGTAGTCATTTTATAACTATGTATATTTGCAATAATGTATTCAAAAGTTGATTAAACATTGACCGTGTGTACGTGTACATAACAGTGTAGTTTTCTAAGTTAGTTAGTGGGGCAGCCATATGTATGTTAGTTTTTTTTTTTTTTTTTTGGAGTGGGTTAACGTTCGTACTATTTGGATCACCGTTTATTTCAACCGCCATTTGAAAGTCTAACGATAAGTGTAACCGTGGTCCAGCAACTATACATGCCCAATGGAAAACGATTTTGTACAGGTTCCCCTTTGGGGTCAGTGGCTTGTCAAAAGGGAACACATCATTTATGAACTTTCAAATGACAACATTCTGTCTTGTAAAAAGCTGTCACGTTTTTGTAAAACATCATAATTACTACATGAACTGAGGTATGAGCTCTTAAATCACCACTACAAATACTCCATGCAAAAGTATTTAAAATGGCGTGGACATAACATAGACTGGTGCGTTTTAATCAGCTCCCACTATATGCTCCGTTGTAAAATCATTCTAGTACACTGAAACTTATGACATACAATATCGGTCAAAAGTTTGAAAACATTAAGCTTTTTAATGTAACAAATCCAGACCTGGTGGGTATTGAAGGACAGCCGAGGCTGGGTGAGGGGTACGTTGTTTTAATTGAGTGAACTTACTAAATTTCTTAAGAGTGTGTTTAAATATATTCATTTTGATTTGAATTAAGTAATATTTTTGTTCCCTGAAACAGATCAGTTTAATTTTCCATCCTTAAATAGTTTGATAGAAATTTCACAAATATATTATGTGTATTATAAATGAACAATTTGTTAGTCAAATACTAAATTGTTTTAGTGGAAAAAATAAAATATAACTGTACATTTTAGATAAAATAAACTGTTGTATTTTTAGTAAGTTAATATGTTTACATTTATGCATTTGGCAGACACTTTTTTCCAAAGCAACTTACATTATTTCCTCAATAAAAGCCTATAGCATTGATTTACAGCATAGAAGCTCGCAGTTGGTCTCTTTTCATTTTTCTTTTAGGGTTATTGTTAAAAATAAATGTCCCTATGTAGAAAATTAACCTGTCCTCTTGTTAAGAAGAATGCTGTTAATTTTTGCAACTCCTCCCCCTAGTAAACTTTGAGATTTTACCTATCATATGGTCCAACAGAATGTTTGCTTCTTCAGGTGCTATTTGTTTTGTGTATTTGTCACTTTCTTGTAACATTCAGGTTTGAATGTTAGCTCTAACCAGTTATCTTTAAAATTTGCCTGTAGGGTTCAGCTGATCTACCCATCTTCGTACAAGCAGAGTTGGCAGAGGAGGTCATAAAAATCTACATCCTTCGGGACAATGATGGGGCAGTCAGCGATGTAATCTTGGGAATCTCAGCAGAGCCTGCTGCCATCTTTTGGGAGTCACATTGGATTTGAGATATCCCAAGACCCACAAATACAGGTCCTTCTCCAAAAATTAGCATATTGTGATGAAGTTCATTATTTTCCTTAATGTAATGATACAAATTAAACTTTCATATATTTTAGATTCATTGCACACCAACTGAAATATTTCAGGTCTTTTATTGTTTAAATACTGATGCTTTTGGCATACAGCTCATGAAAACCCAAAATTCCTATCTCAAAAAATTAGCTTATTTCATCTGACCAATAAAAGAAAAGTGTTTTTAATACAAAAAAGTCAACCTTCAAATAATTATGTTCAGTTATGCACTCAATACTTGGTCGGGAATCCTTTTGCAGAAATGACTGCTTCAATGCGCGTGTCATGGAGGCAATCAGCCTGTGGCACTGCTGAGGTGTTATGGAGGCCCAGGATGCTTCGATAGCGGCCTTAAGCTCATCCAGAGTGTTGGGTCTTGCGTCTCTCAACTTTCTCTTCACAATATTCCAGAGATTCTCTATTGAGCACAGTAATACCATGGTCCGTAAACCATTTACCAGTGGTTTTGGCACTGTGAGCAGGTGCCAGGTCGTGCTGAAAAACGAAATCTTCATCTTCATAAAGCTTTTCAGCAGATGGAAGCATGAAGTGCTCCAAAATCTCCTGCTAACTAGCTACATTGACCCTGCCCTTGATAAAACACAGTGGGCCAACAGCAGCAGCTGACATGGCACCCCAGACCATCACGGACTGTGGGTACTTGACACTGGACTCCAGGCATTTTGGCATTTCCTTCTCCCCAGTCTTCCTCCAGACTCTGGCACCTTGATTTCCGAATGACATGAAAAATTGGCTTTCATCCAAAAAAAGTACTTAGGACCACTGAGCTACAGTCCAGTGCTGCTTCTCGTAGCCCATTTCCTGCACACGCCTGTGCATGGTGGCTCTGGATGTTTCTACTCCAGACTCAGTCCACTGCTTCCGCAGGTCCCCCAAGGTCTGGAATCGGTCCTTCTCCACAATCTTCCTCAGGGTCTGGTCACTGCTTCTCGTTGTGCAGCGTTTTTTGCCACACTTTTTCCTTCCCACAGACTTCCCACTGAGGTGCCTTGATACAGCACTCTGGGAACAGCCTATTCGTTCAGAAATTTCTTTCTGTGTCTTACCCTCTCGCTTGAGGGTGTCAATGATGGCCTTCAGGACAGCAGTCAGGTTGGCAGTCTTACCCATGATTGCCGTTTTGAGTAATGAACCAGGCTGGGAGTTTTTAAAAGCCTCAGGAATCTTTTGCAAGTGTTTAGAGTTAATTAGCTGATTCAGATGATTAGGTTAATAGCTCGTTTAGAGAACCTTTTCATGATATGCTAATTTTTTGAGATAGGAATTTTGGGTTTTCATGAGCTGTATGCCAAAATCATCAGTATTAAAACAATAAAAGACCTGAAATATTTCAGTTGGTGTGCAATGAATCTAAAATATATGAAAGTTTAATTTTTATCATTACATTACGGAAAATAATGAACTTCATCACAATATGCTAATTTTTTTAGAAGGACCTGTACTCACTTGAGTTGTTCCAAAAACTGTTTCTTGAGCTGGATCCTCCAAAACTCTGTTAATGTTCAGAGGTTAAAAAAGTATCTTCTTGCATAGTCGTGGTTCATGATCATCCCACAGAATGGGTATTCCTGATGGAAGTGTTTCTGTTATCGGATTAATTCTGTTGAAGGGATAGTTCACCCAAAAAGATGATTTTGTCATAATTTACTCTCCCTCAATTTGTCCCAAACCTGTACGAGTTTCTTTCTTATGTTGAACACAAAAGATATTTTAAGTGAAGTGACGTGACATTCAGCCAAGTATTAAAGAGTGTTTGTTAACGCAGTTAAAGGTTGCCATTGACTTTGCATAGTATACTTTTTTTTTTTTTCCTACCATGGAAGTCAATGGCAACTTTCAACTATCTGTTAACCAACAGGGGGAGGGGGGAGGGGGGGGGGGCGAGTACATTATGACAACATCATCTTTTTGGGTGAACTATCCCTTTAATATTGATGTAAGTGTTGCTTTTATATTTTTTTATGGTTTAATGTTGAGTGTGACTGCAAATGGCTTGTATGCACCAGGAACAAAGATGTCATTTCTCTTACGGCTATCGTATTTTACATGTAATCTACTTGAATACTAAGATGGATGAAATGTTTCATAAGGTTTAATCATTTCCCTTATGGCTACTTTACAGTTTTAATTTTTGCAATTTACTGGAATATTAAAATGGATAAGATGTTTCAAAGGTTGATTTTAGACTTTGTCTTATGTTTAATTGACAAATAAATTTTCAATAAAAAAATGTGTTTCTTTCTTTATTTGGTTTTATTATATTAATTATAAAGGGTAAATAGTGTAAAAAAAAAGTGAATGCAACATTTTGATAATTTATAGTCCAATATTAAGTTAAATTCACTTTTACATGTAGTAAACGTAGCACATTTTTTTGGTTAAATTTCATCCAATATTTCAATTATATCTACTCAATATTTTTTGTTTATTTTACATAGAATTACAGTTGTGGTGTTTTATAATTTTGATTATATCTAATTAATTTTATTTCTCATATAAAGTAATTCAGTTATTCAGATTTACTTAATTTTTTTACTGACAATTACTCAATTTAAACAGTATATTTCATTGATTTCACAGCTTTAAAATTTACTCAATTTTTTTGAGTGTAAAAATGTTTCACCAAAAAAATTGAGTAAATAATAGTTAAACTTTTTACAGTGTATACACCGCAACACAACTGACAAGTTCAAGACCCAGAAGCATAGTAAGGATATCATAAAAAAAAGAGTTCATGAATATGTGCTGAAGACTGACACGGAAGACAATAAATTGTTTTCTTTGCATGCAAAAAGTATTCTGATAGCTTCATGACATTACGGTCGAACCACTGATGTCGCATGGACATTTTAATGATGTCCTTACTAGCTTTTTGGGCCTTGAACGTGTCAGTTACATTGCTTTCTATGCAGGGTCAGAAATCGCTGACATTTCATCAAAAATATCTTAATTTGTATTCTGAAGATGAATGAAGGTCTTACAGGTTTGGAACAACATGAAGGGTAATAATTCCTAACAGAATTTTCATTTTTGGGTGAACTATCCCTTTAAGGAAAGCTGTCTTTGGGTTACAGGAAAACACCATTATAAAGAATCTGCACTGACATCCATTGAGCTCTTATTAAGACCTGCTTGGGATTTGATTTACAGGTCTGATATTTTCAAGCAAAGTATGGGTCCTCTTGGCAATATATCACCATGCACCGCCACAATAACTCTCCTGTGGTATTACAAATAGGCTCTGCTGCAGCTGCCCTACATGTGTCAAGAGCATTTTGTTTTATCTGGGATGAATATAGAAAAAGTGAATGAAATCCACCTCATGCACACAAACAGTGTTTCACACAAACTAAAATGGAGATGAAGAGCCAGAGAAATTTAAAAGGCAATGCTACCCTCTCCTGGTGACAAAAAAAATATTATCAAAACAATTTGTCCTGTTACAGGATGAAGAATATAGCTATATACACGTTATTTTTACATTTTGAATGTAACATTGACATTTAACATTTCTATTAAAAAAATATTTAACATTTAATATTACTTTTTTTTTTTTACAGCTTTTTGATTTAATTAAATGGATGGTGTAGCACTAGCAATGTGAGAAATTAATTTAGAGGACAAATATGCATTAATATGAAAATGCATTAATTTAAAACATTATTAAACCTAAATAATGTAATGTAATAATATCTGCCAGAGATATATTCACCAGAATCCCAGCAGCCCTACATAGTTTACATAGTTCAAAGACAGATGAATACAGTATCATTTCCAATTTTAAAATAAATAACAACAGATAATGAAATATCAAGGAATAATTATTAGATCATGGAATACTGTATAATGAAATACAAATGAGACACACACAAATATTAATGGTATTTATTCTTAGATAATATTAACACTTTTATTAGATTTTTGTAGAGAAATATTAAATGGCCCCTTTGGGTGTTATAACAATCAAAGTATGGATTAAATAAAATAACATGTAAATATCAAAATATTATTCACAAGCCTCATTAGAAATTAAAGATAAGCTGTACTGTCAATTTAATACTGATTTCCATGTTATCGTTAATGAAGAGCCTTGTGGTGATAAATGAATCTCAAAGCAGCAAACTACAGGGTTAGATCTTAGAGCAACTCTACAGTGCACCTGAATATACACAATGTTACATTTCATATGATAGACGTACATGAAACAATACTGATTCTGGTATCTACATAAATTTTTCTGTATACAATTTCATTGATAAAAATAAAGCATGTAAACTCAGGTATAGTATAGGTTTTTAATTTTTTTTTGTTGCAAAAATAGACTCATCTGCTATTGCTTTGGTGTGATGGACCAGATGATTGGGACAAGAAGGACCAGTGTGCCGCTCTCTCGACTGGCAGAAAACTCCTGCATGAAGTTCCCAGATCTACTTCCTCCCACAAACCTATCTGTGCTCAGAGACCGAAGAGCTCATCGGCCTTTGGTGCATTTCCATTGGTCTTGTCCCAGTCGGTCTCAGAGTTCCAGTCCTGAGGCGTCACCCCAATGTCCAGGACCTGGGGGTTAGTACGAGACTCAGCGAGTCTATGGGGAAAGAGACAGAAGAACTGAAAAAGCTGAAACTCTTCAGTGATGTAGATGTACAGGTCTGATTGCTGGAATTTCCCATATGAGTCAAAAGGTTTCATTGAAGTTATATTTCACCCCCAAAATGTACATTTCCAGAAAATGTAAGACGAGGTTGTTTCTTCATCAGAACAGATTTGAAATCTAGCATTACATCAATTGCTCACCAATGGATCCTCTGCAGTGAATGGGTGCCGTCAGAATGAGAGTCCAAACAGCTGATTAAAAACATCACAATAATTCACAAGTAATCCACACCACTCCAGTCCATCAATTATTGTATGTATATTTTTTTCAATTATGGATAGAACAAGATTATGAATAGAGAACTTGTTTAAAGTCGTGGTTAATACGTGCTGAAAGTGGCGCTTGGTTTTCGCGGGACTGCCTGGTTTCGATCTGCTAAATAGTAAGGCGTGTCCAGCTGACTTCAATCACAGGTAATCAGGCTAATACAAAGCACTAGGTTTCACCGCGGCAGCGGTCGCGGCAACCCTCGTATGAAGACCGATGAGTGTAAAGACAATCGACTCTACCTGCGCGACTCCACCGAGCAAGGACACCGACAAGGCACTTGAGTATTGCTTTTCTCTTTTTTTTTTTCACTCTTTGTAAAGTTTGTTCTCAAATATATCTTACACTTGTAGTCACTATGTGCTTTCAGATCTCTACTATCATTACTAACAGTCGGAGAGCACGCTATGTACGTCGCAGGAAGGCCTGTCTGACAAACCTACGCCATGTCCCTCTGACCTCTACTACTATGCTCTCTATTCCAGTTGGTCTCTGGAACTGCCAG
Organism: Carassius auratus; assembly: GCF_003368295.1. NCBI lineage: Eukaryota > Metazoa > Chordata > Actinopteri > Cypriniformes > Cyprinidae > Carassius > Carassius auratus. The sequence goes on along the minus strand of NC_039261.1, from coordinate 15,537,842 downwards.
TCTGCAGTTAACAAAGCAGACTTCATTTCTTCTATTGCTACTCATTCCGGTCTCAACCTCATGGCACTGACAGAGACTTGGATCAAACCTGAAGACACTGCCACCCCTGCAGCCCTCTCTACTAATTTCACTTGTTCCCACACTCCTCGTACCACTGGGAGGTGTGGAGGTACGGGTCTCCTTATATCCAAAGAATGGAAATTTGCACTTCAGCCATCACCTACAGGTACTGGTTCATTTGAATCACATGCCATTACTGTAACCCACCCTGTTAAAATTCACTTTGTGGTCATTTATCGTCCTCCAGGTCAACTGTGAAACTTCTTGGAGGAGTTGGATGTGCTGCTATCAAACTTTCCTGAAGATGGTACTCCTCTGGTACTGCTTGGTGACTTCAACATCCACTTAAACCCCAGGCTGCTGACTTCAAAACTCTGCTCACCTCATTTGATCACAAGCTAGTGTCCACTACAGCGACTCACAAATCGGGCAACCAACTTGACCTCATCTACACGCGCTGTTGCTTTGTGGACACCTCTTCAGTTGCTCCACTGCACACCTCTGATCACTTCCTCATTACTGCTAACCTAGCACTTACTCCTGAAGTGGCACACACTCCAACGCAGGTCACCTTTCGACGGAACCTACGCTCTCTCTCTCCACTCTCTCCACTGCTGTGACGATCGGACACTCTTCAAGACTTTCTCTTCTCTTCTTAATGCGCCGCCTCCACCTCCTCCATCGACTCTTACAGCGGACGACTTTGCAGCTTTCTTCACAAATAAGACAAGATCCATCAGTAACCAATTCTCCACACCGCAGACTGAGGAAAACTTCACAATGACCGATGCACACTCTTTATCCTCCTCCTCCCCACTCTCAGAGATGGACGTCTCCAAAATTCTCCTGTCCAATCATCCTACTACTTGTCCACTTGATCCTATCCCCACTCACCTCCTTCAAGCGATCTCTTCTTCAGTCATACCTTCACTTACTCACATTATCAACTCCTCTCTTCAATCTGGAACATTTCCCCTAGCATTCAAGCAGGCTCGGGTAAGCCCACTGCTCAAGAAACCATCTCTAAATCCAGCGCTTCTTGAAAACTACAGACCGGTATCCCTTCTTCCATTCATTGCAAAGACACTTGAGCGGGCTGTGTTCAACCAGCTTTCTATGTTCCTTGGACAGAACAACCTCCTGGACAGCAACCAATCTGGCTTCAAAAGTGGCCACTCAACTGAGACTGCTCTCGGTTACTGAAGCCCTGCGACTAGCAAGAGCATCTTCAAAATCCTAAGTACTTATCTTACTGGACCTGTCTGCTGCTTTTGACACGGTTAACCACCAGATTCTCCTGTCCACCCTCGGAAAGATGGGAATCTCTGGAACTGCTCTCCTGTGGGTTAAGTCCTACCTCTCTGACAGATCCTTCAGTGTGTCTTGGAGGGGTGATGTTTCAAAGTCACACCACCTTGCTACTGGGGTTCCTCAAGGCTCAGTACTTGGACCACTTCTCTTCTCCATCTACATGACATCTTTAGGATCTGTCATTCAGAAGCATGGCTTTTCTTATCACTGCTATGCTGACGACACCCAACTCTACTTCTCATTCCAGCCTGATGACCCGACGGTAGCTGCTCGCATTTCAGCCTGTCTGAGTGACATTTCTAGCTGGATGAATGACCATCACCTTCAGCTTCAGCTTAACCTTACAAAGACTGAACTACTGGTGATTCCAGCTAACCCATTGCTTCATCACTTCTCTATACAGCTGGGCTCGTCAACCATAACTCCTTCGAGGACAGCCAGAAACCTAGGAGTTGTGATGGATCAATTAAGCTTCACTGACCACATTGCTACAACGACACGGTCCTGCAGGTTTGCCTTATACAACATTAGGAAGATTAGACCCTTCCTGTCAGAGCAAGCAACCCAACTTCTTGTCCAAGCTCTTGTTCTCTCCAGACTGGACTATTGTAATGCTCTCCTGGCGGGCCTTCCTGCATGTACTGTCAAGCCTCTGCAAATGATCCAGAATGCAGCAGCGAGGGTTGTCTTCAATGAGCCAAAAAAAAGCCCATGTTACTCCTCTCCTCATCAGGTTACACTGGCTACCAGTAGCTGCTCGCATCAAATTCAAGGTACTGATGCTTGCCTACAAGACGACCACTGGCACGGCACCAACTTACCTAAACTCACTGGTTAAATCCTATGTGCCCCGCAGCAGTTTGCGCTCTGCAAGTGAACAACGCCTTGTGGTGCCATCCCAAAGAAGTTCAAAATCACTCTCACGGACCTTTTCCTGGACTGTGCCCAGCTGGTGGAATGACCTCCCAATCTCAATTCGTACAGCTGAGTCTTTACTCATTTTCAAGAAACATCTAAAGACTCATCTTTTTCGCCTGCACTTAACCTACTAACACCAGTACTTTTCCTTTTCTTGTCTTTTTCATTTAATAAAAAAAAAAATATATATATATATATATACACACACCTGGCTATGCGTTCTATACTAGACTAACTGAGACTTGTCATGGCACTTGTATTCTGTTGTTGTTCTCTTGTTGACCTGACTGCTTCTATTGTTCTCATTTGTAAGTCGCTTTGGATAAAAGCGTCTGCTAAATGATTAAATGTAAATGTAAATGTAAAGATACAAACATCTTGATGGATTTACGTCAAACACACAGCTGTTCACTTCACAAGTGTGGATTATTATTTAGCTGTTTGGACTCTCATTCTGATGGCACCCATTCACTGCAGAGAATCCAATGAGAAGTAATTTAATGCTAAATTTCTCCAGATCTGTTTTGATCAAAAAAACTAATCTACATCTTGGATGACCTGAGGGTGAGTACATTTTCAAAAAATTTTTTTTTTTTTTTGGGTGAACTATTCCTTGAAAGGACACATTTGGGGGGTAGCTATTTTATCAACTATGCTAACAACTAGTGTGGTTTTATTTGTAGGGTTAGAAGGCATGCAGTACATTAATGCAATCATATTACACTTTTAACTAAGCGTTATGTTCAGGGATACAAAAACAGGATGAAAACAAATAACATACAAACTGGCTACACTGAAAATGATGGGATATTGTAAACAAACCACACTGAATTCAAATATGGATCACTGCAGAACCCTGCCATCAAATACACAATCAGGTCTGTGTGTTGGGTCAGTACCAGCCCAGGATGCTAATTTGGTTGGGTTGATGAGTGAAAGTTGGCAGGGATCAACAGGGGAGGGGGATGATGTTACAGACTGACAGACGGTATATAAACAGAACACAGATTTGGGTATGGAGCGGGTGGATGTTAAGCTCAGGTTGGATTGGTACAGGACTGGACCTGTGCTTGTTACCTGGAGAGTACTCATAGCTATCCAAACTGCAGCTAGAAACAAAGAGAGAGCACAACAATCAAGTGCCGCAGGATGCTTCTCCGTACCCCTTTAAGAACCAGTTCTATTTTAAAACAAGTGATAATGCATGAAACAGCCAGTTTTTGATATTTATCTTCCGGTAGGCATGAAAGGTTAAATGCGGTATTAGCTGCTTCAGCCCAGACCTAATTAAAAACTAATAATAATATAATGTATAATATTATATATATATATATATATATATATATATATATATATATATATATATATATATATATATATATATATATATATATAATTTTTTTTTATTATTAATTTGCGCAGTTTTTAATTTTTTTATTAATAATAAGAATAAAAATAATAATAATTATTATTATTATTGACATTATTTTCTTTTCTTATTTACAGTATCAAATATTCATTGCTCATTTTAAGTCTCACAAAAAGCAGACAAGAACAGCAGTTGACAGGAAAAAATAAATTAAAATAAATAAGAAGCTTGTTGAGGAAACATTTCCAAGCATTCCATGTTCAGCTTGTTTGGTGGACTTAATCAAATAAAATTGAAAACATTTGTACTCAAAGCACAAATATTCAGGTCAGGTTTTTCATCTTTATGCCATTAAAAATAAATCCTTGAAGGCCAACTCTACATTCGCAGGGTGAATTATACCCTGCCAAAGTACTGTTATGTAAAGCTCTAGCTTGACTCTGTGGAAAATAAACAAATACAATCAGAAAATCTGTCTCATGAGACTTCGGTATGGGAAAAGTGCCTTTGCTCAATTGCTCCGGATGATTAATCAAAGGCCAAATAGTATGTGGAGCAAACTAAAAGATATATTTCAAACTCTTCCAACAATCTTTGAGAACAAACACAGAAAGATTGTAGTTTGAGATCGTCTTTATGTGCGGGAGTTTTTTTTTTTTTTTTTTACATGCAGCTCACTTCTCAAGGATTTGCCCTTCCTGCCCCTCATTGAAGAGAGATAGAAAGGAGATTTAGATGAGACAGAAGCTCGTGAGAGAAGATAAGAACAGCTTTGGGTGCCTCATACCTTGAAAAAGCCTCTTCCAGACCATCATCCATCTCCTGAAATGAGGAACAAAATGGTAATCGAACTGTAACAATACGAGCAAAGTTAATGGCCAGCAGGCCTCGTCTTACCCATAGGGTGGTGCAGTTGTTGTTGGGTTCACTAGGATTGTCAACATTCTCCACAGCAGATGAGTAATCATCAATGTCCAACAAGTTCTCTGTAGCTACTGCTAGAACAGACACATAGCCCTTTAGTATCAAAGTGCTGAAGGGATATCACACACACACATACAGAGCAGAAGGCACAGTGAGTTTTAGTTTGTACCTCCTACTTTAAGGCTGTTCAGGCTGACCGATCTCTCTGACTGTGAACTGTTGGATGTCTCTCCAGCTGAATCCCATTTCACACGGTTCTCTCTCTCTGAAAGTAGAGCAACCCATGAATTAAATTGATGCTTTACCATAAAATAAAACAGAAATATACAGGTGCATCTCAATAAATTAGAATGTCGTGGAAAAGTTAATTTCAGTAATTCAACTCAAATTGTAAAATGCGTGTAAAACCAGAGAGAATTGATGGGCTATTGTCAAGAGGAAGATGAGAAACAAGAGACCAAAAAATGCAGATGAAGGCCACTGTCAAAGAAACCTATGCTTCCAGACCAACTCAGCAGTGCCACAAACTGATCACCTCCATGCCATGCTGAATTGAGGCAGAAATTAAAGCTAAAGGAGCCCCAAGTATTGAGCACATGTACAGTAAATTAACATACTTTGCAGAAAACCAACAATTCACTAGTTTTTTTTTTAAGTGGTCTTATGAAGTATTCAAATTTGTTGAGATCGCAAATTGGTGGGTTTTTGTTAAATGTGAGCCAAAATCATCACAATTAAAAGAACCAAAGACTAAAACCGATTCGGTCTGTGTGCATTAATTTAACATAAGTTTCACAGTTGAAGATATACAATAAATATCTTTGTGATGCATTAACTGGCTTCAGATTACAGAAATCTAAATCTCTGTTTACTAAATCATTTCTAACATGGCACGACTGCCATAATCAATCACGACAGCCTCAATGCCCTCAAAGTCCGCATCAGGAGAGCATCTTCACAAAAAGGTGACAAATTTTCTACTTGTGGCGTATGATCCTTAGTTATATACAACCTCCACATTGTTCTGTGGAGAGATATGACACTGTACCTTCTTTGGCAACCTCCCAGAACTCGAAGGCCACTCTGAAGGCTTGAGCCACCGTGAGTGTGACCGCTTGAGCCTGAGAGAACACAACAAGACGAGAGCGAGTCATAAAGACAGGAAGGAAGAGAGTATCTGTGCATTATACATACACAAGAACAACATGCACATACATACATACACACACACACACACACATTTTTAAGTGATTTCAACAGCAGTCATCAGTGGTTTGCAAACTTTAGACCAAATAACATACCTAGACAAATCAAACCGAAAGGCAAAGTATTAGTCTGAATTTAACACAAAGCTATAATAAAATAAGTAGATCTGCCTCTTTCTATATAATATATGGACATAAAACACCTCTTTATGGTAACTATTAGAGAGACAGAAAGATAGAATTAAATAAATCGTTGATAAGAGAGAATATGAAAGAACAGGAGAAAACTGTTTTGAAGATGAAAGGAGGTCTTGCGGGTTTGGAACGACATGAGGGTGAGTCATTAATGACATCATTTAGATTTTTGGGTGAATCAACTCTTTAAATGCATTATAAAATATACTGAAAATATTAAGTATAATATTTTTATATAAATGTAATTTATTATATTATATTATAAAAACATTACTAGGGATGTAACTATTATTCATTCAACTCAAGATTCGAGGCTCGATTTTGATTTCACGATTCGATTCTCAAAAAAAATTCAACAAAATGAGATTGAAGGCATTATACAGTAAATAAAAAGGTGTCGTTTTATTAGGTTATTGCTGCACGTTTCTTTGTGAAATTGAAATAAAACACAATTGAAATATTAAAACAAACCCCAAGTAACAAACAAGTTACACAAAAGAAACATCTTAATATGAACAAACTAAGGCTTTGTCTGTGCACTTCCCTTTTACAATGAGGCAACCACAGAATTTAAATCGCATGAAACCACAGACTGTATCAAAACATGGACGTAGTGTCTTTGACGTCACCCGTAGACTGCTGAAAAGCGTTTTTGAAGCAAAAAAAAAAAAAAGTTTGAAAAGTTTGCAGAGTGGGCCATCTTGGCAGCGCATCATCGCGCGACTCTCCCAGACAATTGAAAATGGGCAAAGAGACGGGAGTTGGTTGCTGAAGCCACACCCATCTAGGTCGACGACAGTGTTAGCAGCGGCAACCCACCTGTCACTCAAGTGGCCACGCCTTTAATTAGGCAGTACTTTAAAGCTTAATATAATTTAAATTTATGAGTTATAAAAATAATTCACCCCCCTCACAGTTGTCATGAAGGGCAAAATTAGCTATATAGACCAAAATCTTTTTTTGCACCAGGCTGTAGATTTTATTTTTTTTTTTTTGCTGCGAAGTTGGGCATTATAACATGGGGAGTCAGTTATGAATTACAGTTTTAGTCACTTCCTTACTGGCTTCAAGAGAGAGAGTGCGGGAGATTGCCGCTCGCATAAAACATATCTGAAGGAAACAGCAGATGAGCAGATTCACTCTCTGACAGCAGGTGGTGCTTTAGAACACAAATGATTCAGTGTTTCCTGGACCGCTCTAAACAAAGCAGCTTATGAACACTACTTTAATATGCTTTGTTCAGAGGCAAGATGAAAAGAAAATACCATGTAAAACTTACTAGATAACTAAGATAAAGTTCCCCTCAGAGATACATTCATATAAACTCCTACTCCAATTATATCAAGATTTGTTTTACATCTCAACCGATTTGAATAGTCACATATTTGAAATGTTTTTCAAATTAATCGTTACATCCCTACATAAAACAAAGCTTTAGTTGTGAAAATAAGCTGCCTTACATCAACAAAATCACATCTGAAATAACCACAAAAGCAACTATCCTCACAACTGTTTTACATTAGCATGTTGCTAAGATAGCAACACAGTATTTCAAAAAGCAAAAATACTCTGCATACTTGGTAAACTATAACATTTATAAACAGTCAATAATTACACTGACCTGCGTTTGTACCAAAACGTTTTTAGTATTGAACAAAGCGGATTTATAATCAATTTTCTCGAATGGTTTACAGTCGCAGACTTGTTTCACCAAACTTGGCACAGTGCATTCTGGAAGTACGTTCTCTGAAGATTGACCAGCGATGTCTTACACTTGGACAAAACAAATACATCTCTGATTTCATCCAGCTTCCTGATCAGCCTTTGTTTCAGTAGTGCACTTATGCGGCTCACTAGGAAAGCTTTTGTATCTAACCCTCAGAGCATCTAGCCATAAACAGGCATGTTTTTGGATAGTGAAGTGAATGCTTTGAAGAACAGCCTGTCCTTCAACAGACACAATGTGAGCTAGTCAGCTATTCTGGAAAAAAACTGTCCTCCTTCTTCATGCTTTGTTTGACTGCTTTTGTTCCAGTCAGAAGTCTTTATGGTGACTGAAGATTCACAGCTTTCATAAGGAAAGCATCAAACACTCACCACTTTCCGCTTGGCACAGAGGAATGCGTGGCACTCCAGCGTCTCATTCTGCTGGTTCTGGGCGATGAAAGCAAACACTTTGTCATGCATCTTGTCAGCGGTGCAGTATGATATCCTGGGGGAAAGGGTCACAAAACACACCAGAGTTAAGGACTTGCAGTCAGTTTTGAGTAAATAAAATTGATGTTTTGCAGAGATTTGGATATGGAGCAGACACAGCTGACTGTGCTGGAGCTGCAAGGACTGTTTTATGTATTGCTGTTACACACTGAAGAACTGACGACTGCTGTTTTTCTTTAATCAAATATAGGAAGCGAGCGTATGTGTGTGCATAGTAGGCTCAGCTGAAGCACATCCAACTGTGAAGATGAGATTTATGGGAACTACTGCTGGTCTCCTGCAGCATGCTGTATTTCCCATCTCCCCTATTGAGAAACTCAGGTGTGTGTGTGTGTGTGTGTGTGTGTGTGTGTGTGGTAAAACACTGGATGGAAGGATAAATCGTCTCCACTGTAGGTCAGACGGGCTCACTTCTCAGAAGAGGAAGTGTCAGAGACCATTACTTTCATAGCGAGTGAATGTTTAACAAGCAGTTGAATGTGAGAGAAGTCATGCCAGAAGTGTGTGGAGTTCACCTGAATATGGAAATGTTCTCAATCAGCTGGTTGGACACACTGTCACACAGGACGATTCCCTGAGGAGACACTTTCAGAGCCACCTTAGGAAATTTCTTCCCACTGGCTTTGGCCTAACAAATGAACAAAACAATGAACAAGAACAAAAGATTTTAATAAGGTTGCTTGTCCATGCAGAACTTGGTTCTTGATTCTAGGAAGTTCTGTGGGATTACTTTAAGGGTTATGGACAATGTTTCCTCGAAGCTGCGCACGCGTGCAGCCTCACACTTCTTCCGCCGCAACCATGCAGAAGAAATAATATGCAGCGCACACGCAAAAATGTGTTAGGAAGGCCATTAATTTGAATTCTAGTAAACCTGAATTGCAATTCTCGGGCAAACCACTATAGAGTTGGTGTCGCTATAGAGTTAGAACTGGTGAATGCAGTTTACAGGTTTCAAAGAAAGAGATGATGTGCGCAAATGAGTTTGTAGAAATCGAAGACTTTAATGGCTGCAGACAAAATAGTTCAACACAACAGCCAATGCAAACAAAATGACGTGTGAAATAAAACGTTATGTTTTAAAGAAGGCTTGATTAGGGGGTGGAAGCAGCAGATGACTTTTAGTCACTCACAGGTGTAGTGGTATGCAAACTATAATTATATATAACAGTTATCTAACATCCCTATAGTAGACATACAGAAGAGTTACATTTTTATATTATTATCATTTATAATCACAAAGTATTTTAAAATAATTTCTTGGTAGCACAGCACTGTAAAAGGTGTTTTCCCAGGTAAAACTAAAATGTGCATCATTTAAAAAACACGCAGTAAAGAATGTTTTTGCTCAGCTGGCCAAAATGTTCACCCAATAATGAAATGTTTTGCTCTGCAAGAAAGAAATTAGAGGAAACATTGGTTATGTGTTTTCTGAGGTGTTCTGTGTGATTTATTGTGTTGCTCTGTGATTGCTAGGGTGGTTTTAGGGGTCTCACTGATATAATCTTTGTATATTCTACATATCCGAGTTATGGATGAGCAATACGGCCAAAAAACTATAATGTTAAACATTTTTATGTCAGTCGGTAAGGCTAATCATCACGATAAACTAAATTTCAAGTTTCAAATTTCTTTCAATACTAAATGCTGATTTTTGATTATTGAAGTTGTAGAAACCAGACCGTTAATTGTGGTTTAAACTGCTCTTTATGGTCAGAACATGACAAACTAGGGGTGTCAACAATAATCGATTCGGCAATGCATTGTGATGTGGGGCATGAACGATTCAGCATCGATGCGGAAAAGTGCCATAATCTATTATGTCACTGTTTATTTTCTGGCGGACAATAAAGTTGTGAAGTTTAAATACTTCCGGTTTCCGGAGAATAACATTAACAACAACAACAACAACAACAACAACAAGCAAGATGGCTGAGGCGGAGGGAGATGACCGTGATAGACGGATTATTAAAAACACGCCCAAAGCTTGGAAAGCGGACATCTGGGCACATTTCGGATTTTATGAAGTGAATGGGAAACTAGACAAGTCTTATGGGGCGGTCACACTGCACTTTTCTCTCCATTGACTTCCATTCATACGCATGTGAATGCGTCAGACCGGAAACGCAAGCTTATGTGAAAAATTTCGCATTTCGCTACATTCCAAAGTTCAAGTTCTGACCTTCGAATTCGCATCACGTGAAGATGTGGGACCAGTAGAAGATTGATACGTCACTGCGTGACCTCTCTGTACAGAGATTCAAAAATGAAGGAAGCGCTATATAACTTTAGCTGTAGCGCAGCGTCCTATTTTATATAATACATATTTAAAAGATTATAAAAAATAAAATAAAAAAGAATCTGCATGGTTTGTAGTGTCAATCGGAACAGATACATTTGAATGAGGACGTTTTATAATTTTTTTATCGCAGAGAGTACAATATAATAAGACGCTTTCGAGGCCGTCGCAAAAGACACAGTACAAGCACATATTAATCCATGTTGTGATAATTGAGGAGAGACCGTTTTATCTTGCTCCCGCCCATATTCGCAGCGGCGTCCGAAATAATTTTGCATGTTTAAAGTCTAGTGTGACCGCGCCTTTACGCGGTGTGTAAAATCTGCCACACTAAAATTAAGCACGTTGGCAATACAACTAACTTCACGAACCATCGTTGGTATCCTGAGTTAGCTTCAACAACAACACAAAAAGTCGACACATCCCAGCCAAGAATTGACGAGTCGCTAGTGTCAACATTGCCACACAACTCCGAGAGAGCAAAGAGGATCACACGATCGGTGGCATGTTTTATAGCGAAGGATCTACGACCCTATTCTGTGGTAGAAAATGTGGGATTTCGCCACATGCTTAAAACAATTGAGCCCCGGTATAAGCTACCAATGTATGTAGCTGATGTGATGGTAGGATCAGGGGGCAGGCATATATAACTGTCATTGTCATATAGCTGCCAAGCTGTTGTTTTGTTGAGAATAGTTTGCACTTTACTTAACTACTTGGAAAAAAGTTTCACAGTAATAAGTGGTTACTGTGTGTTGTTGCACTGAATATTTTTATTCCTAGGTGGTTGTTGTTAAAATAGTGTTACTTATTATTTTAATATTTGCACAGGACTTCATGAAGTGCTCTGTCTTAGAGCTGCTATTTTACTGTGTGTAAAAAAAATAAATAAATAAAAAAAAACACTGAAAGCAGGGATTTTGACTGTTTTCATTTTCAGGTATGAAAATGTCATATCCAATACTTTTAATTTAATAACTTTTATGTCAAAGATACAGGAGACACATAGCAGCCAATAAAATCTGTTGTTTAATATCTGCTTGTATTGCCTCATGATTGATGAAAAATTTGCCTTGTGTGCAGTAGAATTTTGATGCATCCCAATGCATCGTAGAATCGAATTGAATCGAATCGTTACCTCGTAAATCGTAATCGAATCGAATCGTGAGGGCAGTGCCAATGCACACCCCTATGACAAACACTTCACATATTTCAATTCTTCACACTTTTCCCGTTTTAAATATATACCTGAAAATTTCTGGATGTTCTTATGAGTAACATCACTTCAAATCATGAAACAGGTTTGTGTACATTTATGATAACAACAAACAGGAACATCTTTTTTTTTATATGGTGAAATTTCATTATTCTGTTTGAGTTTTATTAAACTGACCATTGGTCTTCTATAGTAGCATACATATAGATCGTGATAACCACACTTCAAACCACACATATCACCTCAATATCATGCAAAATATATATATATATATATATATATATATATATATATATATATATATATATATATATATATATATATATATATATATATATATATATATATATATATATATATATATATATATATACAGTATTGTTCAAAATAATAGCAGTACAATGTGACTAACCAGAATAATCAAGGTTTTTCGTATATTTTTTCATTGCTACGTGGCAAACAAGTTACCAGTAGGTTCAGTAGATTCTCAGAAAACAAATGAGACCCAGCAATCATGATATGCACGCTCTTAAGGCTGTGCAATTGGGCAATTAGTTGAATTAGTTGAAAGGGGTGTGTTCAAAAAAATAGCAGTGTGGCATTCAATCACTGAGGTCATCAATTTTGTGAAGAAACAGGTGTGAATCAGGTGGCCCCTATTTAAGGATGAAGCCAACACTTGTTGAACATGCATTTGAAAGCTGAGGAAAATGGGTCGTTCAAGACATTGTTCAGAAGAACAGCGTACTTTGATTAAAAAGTTGATTAGAGAGGGGAAAACCTATAAAGAGGTGCAAAAAATGATAGGCTGTTCAGCTAAAATGATCTCCAATGCCTTAAAATGGAGAGCAAAACCAGAGAGACGTGGAAGAAAACGGAAGACAACCATCAAAATGGATAGAAGAATAACCAGAATGGCAAAGGCTCAGCCAATGATCACCTCCAGGATGATCAAAGACAGTCTGGAGTTACCTGTAAGTACTGTGACAGTTAGAAGACGTCTGTGTGAAGCTAATCTATTTTCAAGAATCCCCCGCAAAGTCCCTCTGTTAAAAAAAAGGCATGTGCAGAAGAGGTTACAATTTGCCAAAGAACACATCAACTGGCCTAAAGAGAAATGGAGGAACATTTTGTGGACTGATGAGAGTAAAATTGTTCTTTTTGGGTCCAAGGGCCACAGGCAAGTTGTGAGACGACCCCCAAACTCTGAATTCAAGCCACAGTACACAGTGAAGACAGTGAAGCATGAAGGTGCAAGCATCATGATATGGGCATGTTTCTCCTACTATGGTGTTGGGCCTATTTATCGCATACCAGGGATCATGGATCAGTTTGCATATGTTAAAATACTTGAAGAGGTCATGTTGCCCTATGCTGAAGAGGACATGCCCTTGAAATGGTTGTTTCAACAAGACAATGACCCAAAACACACTAGTAAACGGGCAAAGTCTTGGTTCCAAACCAACAAAATTAATGTTATGGAGTGGCCAGCCCAATCTCCAGACCTTAATCCAATTGAGAACTTGTGGGGTGATATCAAAAATGCTGTTTCTGAAGCAAAACCAAGAAATGTGAATGAATTGTGGAATGTTGTTAAAGAATCATGGAGTGGAATAACAGCTGAGAGGTGCCACAAGTTGGTTGACTCCATGCCACACAGATGTCAAGCAGTTTTAAAAAACTGTGGTCATACAACTAAATATTAGTTTAGTGATTCACAGGATTGCTAAATCCCAGAGAAAAAAAAATGTTTGTACAAAATAGTTTTGAGTTTGTTCAGTCAAAGGTAGACACTGCTATTTTTTTGAACACACCCCTTTCAACTAATTGCCCAATTGCACAGCCTTAAGAGCGTGCATATCATGAATGCTGGGTCTTGTTTGTTTTCTGACAATCTACTGAACCTACTGGTAACTTGTTTGCCACGTAGCAATAAAAAATATACTAAAAACCTTGATTATTCTGGTTAGTCACATTGTACTGCTATTATTTTGAACAATACTGTATTAGTGCTGTCTATCGATTAAAAAAAATTAACTAATTAATCGCACAATTTTTTAAAATTAATCGCGATTAATCGCAATTAAAAGACTGAAACTTTTTGGATATGTAAATGTAAAATGTAAATAATTAATGTAAACTCAAGACAAAGAAACTACTTAAATTCAAAATATGATTGTTTATTGGAATTTTTGTTTAACTTGTAACACAGATTTTCTCATGTAAACAACATACCTGCAATAAACCATCAATATCCTCCAAATTAACTGTTGGCTTGAAAGCCATATTTATTACAGAAATAAAAACACAGGCATGTAAGTATCATTTGAATTTCAAAACAATCAATGCCAATAAAAAACAAAAATGATTTCCATGTTGAATTCTAAGTGGACTGCAAAAAAATTCCAAAGTATAGTCATTGCCAGTGCTTTAAGTGAGCCGGTAGGCACCGGTACTCAGTACTGCCACTTCCAAATATAGCTCTTGAGCGTACCGCCACCTCTCCATGCGCCCAGAACGTGCTTGTAGCGTACCGGTACGCTCATTTGGACATCTGTTTTAATAGAGGTTTTAATCTTTTACCTGCACTGCCGATATTCAGAGCGCCCTTCACAATGCAAGCTTCCTAATTCATCCCACCCAGAGCAGAAACTACATTACCCATTCACCCTTAAGTTATACAAGTGAATAGCGCATGTGTCGCTTTTCCCACTGTTAAGTGTCAACAACTCAACGTGGCCGGAGAAGGTGTGTGAAACTCGTTGTGAGTTATACTAAAGCAAAATCTTGAGTATTTATTGTCTGATAAACATTACAAACTGTCTGCGGAGGTTGAGTCGTCCTGCAGCCCCCGCTGGCTGTTCATTGGCTGCAGCATCTTTTTTCTAGTTCTAAAAAAATACCGTAGACGGCAAGGCACAAATTTAGATATTCATTTATCTAATGAATCTAAAGCCTATGCACAAAGACAATATGATCTTTTTGTCCCCTTTTTGTTTTAAAGCTTGATGAAGAGAGAGAGCGCAAGTTGCTGCAGCTGAGGAGGACAGTGATGCACGCGCACAGGAGTGATTGACAGTTCGCGGCACTGTGTACAAAAAATACTCCGCTACACAATTATTTCGTTATTTTCCTTTAAGCTTATTAACGTTAGCGTTACAGAAAGGTCTGATTTACGCACTGTTACAGTCATTGTTTTTTTTGTTTTTTTTTAACAATGACATTTGAGTTCATGATTTTAATGTTGCTGTTTCTTGTGGCAGACTAAATGAAGAGTAATGTTTCTTGTGGCAGACTGAAGAGTTTTATACTGAAACTTTCCGTCTAAAAGTCCTTCCTTGGTCTTATCCATATTTCTTTGCACGTTGAACACACATAGGCCACAACTGGAAATAAAAAAACTGCAACCGCGTTAATTGCGTTATTTTTTTTTAACGCGTTAAATATTTCAAATTAATCGAATGCGTTAACGCGCTAATTTTGGCAGCACTAATATATATATATATATATATATATATATATATATATATATATATATATATATATATATATATATATATATATATTAGTCTAAATACATTAAAAATGTATTTGTGTTTAGTGCATTTAGTGTTTGTGTTAATAATTACTGTTATCGTTTATTTGTCAAATGACGGAACTCACAGTGGCAACAATCCTCTTGACAGCAGCGGCTGAGAGCTCCTCGCCTTTGGGTTGGTCCACAAGAGTCATGCCCAGATGCCGAAGGTTAAAGGTCATTCCCTCCAGAAGAGTCTCTCTCGTGTCAGTCCAGTTCTCAGGGAGCTCTGGAGCAAGGGGAGAAAAGATGAACAGAGTGAAGAGGTTATGAGGAAACACTAAACAGCTACAAAAACATCCACACATGTGGGTTAAACCAAGTCAGCACTGACAAAACAGCTTCAAAATGCACAACAAAGACTCTAGAGGTCACAAACAGTTGTGAAATATTGAAAGAAAAAAAAACAACCTTTGCTCTAAACACTCTAAATATCTAAAGATATTCAAGGCCTAAAACATTTTGGATGCCTCTGAACATCCTTATTTCCAGGGCTGACTGAAAACAAAAAGACAGTCAAAGGTCTGGAGCAGCCTTTTTAATGAGACGTCTTCAAGCAATGTTTTTGCTTAAAAGATTAGAAAACCTCCAACACTCCTGCCTTCACAATCTGCATAATTTCCCAATAGGATTGCAACACATTAATCAGTTTCTTCCATCCATTAACTAAAATGCACACAAATATATTCTCCCGTTATTTCTGTTGAGGCTCACATGTTTGGCTCTAGTAACACTATCTGTGGCTGACTGCTTTCTGCAGTGGAGCTATAACATTTAAATTCAGAAAATCCCCACTGATCAATTCTGGGAATTACAACACAAAGGAACCAATCCCAAACAGACAAGACATTTTTTTTCCGTTTAGTCAGATGTGTTAAAACTGGTGAACATACACCCTCACGTTCAATTTTTTTTTATGTATGATCTCAATGGTTTGTTTTTCAAAGTACATCCTTAGTGTGTTAATTTTTCTATATGATCCTAATTAAAGATAACGACCCAGATATGCCATTAAAGTATATATTCTACCTAAATGTTATATTATATAGTAAAAAAAAAAAGAAAAAAAAAAAAAAAAAAAAAAGAAAAGCTTCTTTGTGATGTTCTTGCCATTCAGTAGTGTTATAAGTTCTCATGGAGCAGTATGATGCAAACTGCACTATTCCTGCATCTCATTTACTTTAGTCCGAACAAGCTACTGATCTGCTAGAATCCCAGAATCCTCTCAAATGCTCAACCATTAAAGCTACTGTACCACTTGTTCAATGAAACATACATAATCACAGGAAACAGTGAATCATTGTCTCAGAAAGACATTGTTGATTTTTGTGAACAGCCGACAGTAACGTGTCACAACAAGAGCAAAATTCACAAACAGAACCAGTCATACCAAAGATGTTCAAATCATTACAAAGAAACTGATGAGTGAATTATTGTGTCCTTAAATCACTTTAGGAAGCTGCAGGGTGTGTATCATTACTTCTCCCACAGCTCCTTAAATAGTATATCATGCTGAAATGATTGATGATGGTCTACAACCCCAGCATAAAACCAGGGTAATTCACAGACATGCAGAGATGGAAAAGGGTGTAATAATACTGCCCTGGTAGTGACATACTGATTAGTGACACACCCAAGGGCCCTTAATCACAGAAGGGGGGGGGCACTACTTGGTCTTAACCATGTCCCTGAAGAACCATCCAAGGGTGGAGTGACCCAAACCACCTCCTGCCTTCAAGCTCCAAAATCAGAAACTCAGCTGGCTGTTGGGCCAGATATGATTACGGTGCAATTTTTTTTTCCTCTTTTCTGAGGTCATGGTAAGGTTGGGAGTTATTTCAGTCTTGGCAAGATAGAGTGAGATAGAACAATCATATTGTTTATTTTTTAAAATGGAAAAATAATCAGCACTCTCAGAAACAGGAAGTCATTCCAATAAAAGTAGATGATGCAAGCGATTGTGACAAGTTAATAAGGACCTTCATATGATATATTTTTGTGTGAGAATTACAAACAACTACTAAACATAGCCTAATTTCTTTGGGAACAAATCCTCATTAAAAAAAAAACAAAAAAAAAAACAGGTCTTCCTAACAAATCTTAACTCATGTTTCTACTTCCACACAACTCCTCATGAAACATGAGAGGTGAATATCGAATGCTTTTATCAAATGGACTGCCTGGAAAAGGCTCAACAGCTGGACGTCTCCTTGGCACTCTGCATCTGACTGCTGTACTCTTTAGTATTTGCAGGGCACCGACACACCAACAATCCAGAGGCACGGGCGATAAATCTCACCACTATAAAACACCATAAAAACTCTCTCTTCATTACAACTCAGCCATGTTTGCTGCAAACTATGCACATTCTCTGTTCAGGCACATGACTTTGGAGCAGCAAGAAGGACATTTCTGATCACTCTGATGAGAAGTGATCATAGGAGATAGCAAAATGAAATACTTCCAAAAGTAATTATGAACTATGACAAGGTGAATCTTTATCAAACCTCCTGTTTAAAAGCTGATAAGTCTATTCCTTTTGCTATCTGTGAACAATGTAGTCACCTGCGTTCATTTTTGAAAATCTGCATTTAGTACTGGGTCAATAATTTTTTTTTTTTTATTTACATGAATTAAAAATACATTAAGATGCAATTCACATTTTTATCAGTAAAGTAAATATTGTAAAAATATTATTAACCAAATCAAAAAATATATAACAAAATCAAAGTTGTGTGGTGTAACCATATATACAGGTGCTAGTCATATAATTAGAATATCATCAAAAAGTTGATTTCACCAATTCCATTCAAAAAGTGAAATTTGTATATTATATTCATTCATTACACAGAGCCTGATCAAGTCTAGGCCCAAGCCTGGCCCTGGCCCGAGACGATCAGGCCCTAGCCCGACCCGTGTCTGACAGCTCATAAGAACCATCAGCCCATTTTTTATTTTATTTTTTTTCTGTCCATTACACAGCGGCAGCCACACAGCAGCAGCCTGCCCTATTTGCAGCCATTAAAATAGGTCAGTTTTGTTAGTTATGTTTCTTTTTATTTCTTTATTAAGTTAATTTAGACAAATGTTTGGAGCATTTTTTTTTTTTTTTGATGACAATTAAGTAGCCGAGCAGATAGCGAGTAAAACATGTTTGATCAATTTAGCCTCTCAAATCAACGCTAATACTTGGCTACAATAAAATCCATATATATATAAAACACTTCAAGCATATAACACAGACAGTTAGTTTAATAAATGTTTATTTATTAAACCACAGTGAGTAAAACAACAGTTTTTTAAAAACTGAGGCAGGCTCAGGCTGCTCGCAACAGCACTCGCAAAAGAAGCAATGAGCAATAGCCTACAATCTAAACAATGTAAATTAAATTACAAACAAACTTGCAGGTAATCTTACCTCAAAAATGCACCACAGAACATGGCCATTTTTTTTCCATTTCTTTCCAACAGTTAAACAAAAATAAAGTCCAATCAAATGAAAAGTTAGAACAGTCTCTTACAAAGCATCGCGGAAAAAAGAAAAGCATCCACAGTGGAAGGTCTTAACCCAGTCCTCCTCTCTTCTATCACTCTTCCCGCTGCACTGAAGACACGTTTGCTGCTGCTGCTGCTGCTGCTGCTGCTGGCGGGGACACTAAACAGAGCAGTTGCGGTAGCAGGGTCTCATGCTGTTTCCACCAGAGCAGCACATCTCGTCCATCACCTTCCATGTTGTGATTGGGGCGCATGTATTGCTGTACTTCGTCGTCATCCTCGTCCTGCTCTACATACAATGTTTTCCCAGTCTTCCTCAAACTTGGCCAGCGCTCTCTTTTTTGCTGCGTGGCCCGCAGCAACAGGTGCAGATACAGAAATGCTCAGCGCTGCATCATCACTATTTTTTTATTATTAGTTGGTCAAGTAGGCTATGATTAATACATTGATTTAGAGGCCTATAATAGCTACCACTATAGTAAGTGGTTATAAGTGAAATATAATCGTGCGTCACGCTGACGGAAAACCTTCTGTGTGCATGCGTGAGACTGTCATGTATCAGTGTAATTATCAGATTATGAATGTTATGAGGTTATGAAATGTCTGTTTGTTTTTCTTCAGACGTCAACTTCTCTCTTTTTTTTTTTTATTAATGTAAAATAAAAGTTATCTGCTGGTGTTGGTCCACTGTGTTTTCTGAGGTCCAAGGTCAACGCAGCCGTATACCAGGAAGTTTTAGAGCACTTCATGCTTCCTGCTGCTGACCATAACTTTATGGAGATGCAGATTTCATTTTCCAACAGGAATTGGCACCTGCACACAGTGCCAAAGGTACCAGTACCTGGTTTAAGGAACATGGTATCCCTGTTCTTAATTGGCCAGCAAACTCGCCTGACCTTAATCTATGGGGTATTGTGAAGAGGAAGATGCGAAATGCCAGACCCAACGATGCAGATGAGCTGAAGGCCACTATCAGAACAACCTGGGCAACCATGCCATGCCGCATTGCTGCAGTAATTCAGGCAAAAGGACACCCAACTAAAATGCAAGGCCTTCCCTAAAAGAGACGACGTCTGAATGGGAGCATATGTTGTTCAAGAACTTGAATATACCTTTCAGCATTGATGGTGCCTTTCCAGATGTGTAAGCTGCCCATGCCAAACGCACTTATGCAACCCCATACCTTCAGAGATACAGGCTTCTGAACTGAGCGCTGATAACAACTTGGGTTGTCCTTGTCCTCTTTAGTCAGGATGACATGGCGTCCCAGTTTTCCAAAAAGAACTTAAAGGGGGGGGGGGGGGGGGTGAAATGCTCATTTTCAATCAATATCCTGTTAATCTTGAGTACCTATAGAGTAGTACTGCATCCTTCATATCTCCAAAAAAGCTTTAGTTTTATTATATTTATAAGAGAAAAATAGTTTGTGTCAATTTTTTTCAGAAACGGGGCTCGAACCCGGGTCTCCGGCATGGGAGGCGGACGAACTAACAAGGAGGCAGAGATATTTTAAGCAGTTTTACTCACCGCCTGCGGTTCCAACACACGATCGTGACCCTTTTTCGTTGGGATTGCATCATCCTTAAGAAAAAAACGATACGCAAATCCGGCGTCAAACTGGGCCTTGTTTGTAAAACAAGCAGCTTCGAAATGCAGGGAACAAACAAAAACACTTCCACAACTCCGTCGATGCTCTTTAAAAATAAACTCCGTCCACTGGTCCCTTAATGTTTTTGTTTTTTTTTAGTAATCTGTGCAGGGTTGTCTTGCCCTGGCAACCAAAAACACACTTCTTTTGTGACATTTCGCGACGCTCTCGCTCTGATCAGTGAAGTCTGTTGTGCTCTCAGTGCTCTGCTATACGGGAGCGCGCGCTCTTCCGGCAGACGTGACCTCAGGACCCATATAAGGAAATTCTGCTCCATCTAACGTCACACAGAGCCATACTCGAAAAAAAACTTTCCGAAACTTGTGACAAACTGGAAGGAGTATTTTTGGAACAAAAATACTCCTTCAAACGTACAACTTAATTTTTCAAAACTTTGTCCATGTTTAACATGGGAATCCAACTCTTTAACAGTATAAAAAACTCAGTATGCATGAAATAGGATTTCACCCCCCCTTTAAAATTTTGATTCATCTGACATGGCGTCCCAGTTTTCCAAAAAGAACTTAAAATTTTGATTCATCTGACCGCAGAAAGTTTTCCACTTTGCCACAGTCCATTGTTGTGATATCCATTACAGTAGCATTCCTGTATGTGATGCAGTGCCGTCTAAGGTCCCGAAGATCATGGGCATCCAGTATGGTTTTCCGGCCTTGACCCTTAAGCAAAGAGATTGTTCCAGATTCTCTGAATGTTTGGATGACATTATCCACTGTAGATGATAATAACTTCAAACTCTTTGCAATTTTTCTCTGAGAAACTCCTTTCTGATATTCCTCCACTATTTTTCGCCGCAGCATTAGGGTAATTGGTGATCCTCTGCCCATCTTGACTTCTGAAAGACACTGCCACTCTGAGAGGCTCTTTTTATACCCAATCATGTTGCCAATTGACCTAATAAGCTTTTCCTTATATGTACATTTAACTTTTCCGGCCTCTTATTGTTACCTGTCCCAACTTTTATGGAATGTGTAGCTCTCATGAAATCCAAAATGAGCCAATATTTGCCATGATATTTCAAAATGTCTCACTTTCAACATTTGATATGTTATCTATATTCTATTGTGAATAAAATATAAGTTTATGGAGATATGTAAATTATTCCATTCCTTTTTTACTCAGAATTTGTACAGTGTCCCAACTTTTTGGGAATCGGGTTTGTAATAAAATAATGATGATGTGTACACTCACATGTAAGAATTTTTTTTTTTATTGTTACTTATATTATGGTTACACCACATGGCATTGTAGAGTCATTAAACTGATTTTTTAATTTATTTTTTATTTTAATTTTTTTACGACATACAAGAGGAAGGGAACTATAACAAGGCGAATTATTATTGAACCACCCATCTGAATAATAGGCCTATTCATGTTGCTTTTACAATTTTTTATACAAATATTGATACTTTTAAAAAAATCCATCAAATCATAGTTGTGCATCCGACATGGGGGGGGGGGTATTATATATATACACATGAAAGATAATACAAAAAAAAAAAAATGGTACATGCGGTTTAAACTAAATCGGTCCTTTTATTTAGCATTGATACTCTGTTTTATCATTGCTCAACCATGACCCTATCAGAACAAAACTGCCACTGATTTGTTTTGTTTCGGGACTCATGACCCACAAGTTTAAAACCACTGGTTTAAAGAGGAATCATACACAGTCTAGCTGGCAAAATGAACTCCAACCCAGTTAAATAAAAAAATAAAAATTCTGGATTCCACAAGTAGTGGTGAAATTAGCTTAAGTTTGTCCTGCAGCTAAAAGTAGGTCAGTAGATCAAAAACAAAAGAATGTTAAACACACAAATGTGTCTTATTCTTCATCACTCATCCGTTGAGAAAACAACCTATAAACACTGGTAGCTAGATGATGTTGGAAACTTTTACCATTTTGGCAAAGCCTTAGCCTTCACTGTGACTGAATTATGACCGAACACAATCATAACCATGTACTTGCAGACTTCTTGCATTCCAGGTCATGTAGATAAGCAGCTCTCAGCCAACAAACAGAGCCGCTTTTGTGAAGTCAAGGCAGAATTAAAGGGGAAATGAAAATGCACAGCAAACTTTCTGATCGCACTGAAGGAAAAATATAAATAAATAAAGGTTGACCTTGTTAAGACCAAGCCAGCCCACTTCACCTGCTTTCAAAGCTCTGTTCTGAGCTTGTACATTGCAACTTTGAAGAAGTCTTTGTCGAAACAAATGTGCCTTAGAATGGCTTGGAAACTGCCAGCAAACAAATGTCTCCTTGTAAACTAGTCCAGGATCGATGCCAAAGAGAAGGAAACAGATTTCAGATGCCGACAAAAATCGCACTGCTGGCTTTGCATCATGTTTATTTCACAATTTTTGTTTGCCTTTTTTATTTTATTTTTTAAAGTAGTGTAAATTTGAGACAACGTTACATTTTAAAAGCAATAGCAGGCCTTGCTGAGATACATTTTATTTTATTCTTTCAAGTCACACTATACATATAAATATTCCTAAATGTTTTGGATGCAGCCTCCTAAAACTTTTAAGAGAGTTAGAGGAGGCTTCAGATATATCTCTCTGGAAGATTTATAAAGGTCAAAGACACTGCACTGTGGGCCTCTGCGTGTGCTTTTCCAGAATATTTAACAGGAGGTCAGTGAAGTGTAGAAATATCTCAGGATCTTCACAGAGTGCCAGAGAGCATCTCAGAGATGAACATATCCACATTCCAGCCTCCTGGACCTAGACAGTATGTACTTGCATAGTGAATGATTACAGTGGTGAAACTGTGCAACCCTGGAAATATTTTGCTACTTTTTTCCCTCCAGAAATTTGCACTTAAAGCAAAAGTGATTTAAAAATAAAAATTCTGGGTTTTTGAGAGCTAATGAAAAGCATGCTAGTGTTGGTGACATGCTCCAGCAATTTCTCATAACCTAGACAGCGTTTTTGGTCATTACTGCGGTCTAGATAGGGAGCTCAACAGGTTTTGAGACCCAGACATCAACCAATGAACCCTAAAACATGTAGTTTGGTATGAAGGTTGTG
This sequence comes from Carassius auratus, assembly GCF_003368295.1. NCBI lineage: Eukaryota > Metazoa > Chordata > Actinopteri > Cypriniformes > Cyprinidae > Carassius > Carassius auratus. Next base: position 15,514,354 of record NC_039261.1, on the reverse strand, counting down.
AATCTCAAACACATATATGACTTAAATACTCATCTGTGCCTTTCATTAAACAACTTCTCAGAGAATATGTCTAAGTTGTAATCAAGAGCCATTTAAAAACATAAAAACACAAACATTTTTAACACAAACTAACTAACGTTAACATACCTTCCTAACTATAAGGAAAACAGTGTATTAAGTTACCAAACATAGTTAGCACTTCTGACAAACAGGTCCAGATGCGTATGGATCGACAGCACGCACTTTGAGACGAAAGTCTCTCTGTTGACACGAATAACGTTAACGTTACTCACTTTGGTGTTTGCCTGAGCTCCTGGATTGTTTGGTCAGGCTGGGACTGCGAATAAAAGCCCTTCTGGCAGATTTGAGCACATCCATGGCGATGTTTATGAACGGAGAAGCGTCTTCAGGTGCTGCTGTTGGCCATGAACTACGTCTTCTCACTCTCAACTTTGTTTTTGCCGTGACGCCGACAATCCCGACATCTGTGGGAAGACTTGAGCCTCCGCGTCTCCGGGGCGGTGTTTCATCCGTCAATCAAAATGACGCTCGAGTTACGCGCGCAAAGATTCTGTTTCCATGGCAACGGCGTTAAACAATCCCTTCGTCAGACGTGTCCTTTTTGAAATGGTTGCGCGCGAATATCAAACAACAGTCACGCGTTTTTATTTATTTATTTATTTATTATTAATAAGGAACCTTGTATGAGCGCTGTGAATGCCTGCCCAGTCAACATTCGTAACCCTACTTTAGAATTCAGTCCGTGATTCCCAGAATAGAAAGACACGAAGACAGTGAGAGCATAGAGAGGAATCTACGGATCTCATCTCTGTCGCCCTCATGTGGCCATAAAAAATAGCCCTCTATTGAAACTAAGGCTTGTTTTTATGAAATCATAAAATCAAATCAAGTGAAATATGATTTTTAAATGTCATGCACTTTTTAGCATTTCAGTATTTATTTAATAATTAATGTATGGATAATTATAATGTTTCCTAAGGCAGATCAGTGTAATAGTATTGCTAATTTAACTTTATTTTAATACTTTCTGCTTTTTATAAGTTAATTTTAGTAATTTTGTTGTATTGGACTGTATGTAGTTTACTATAGCATTTTAGTTTTAGTCATTTTAGTCCTTCAACCTTAACTAAACAAAAATGAAAAAGTTTAAACAACACAAAATATAATTATTCTATTGCAAGTAATGAAATATTTGTTGTATACTTTTTAAAAATTACATGTTATATTATGTTCTCCAATTGTAAAATTAAGTATCACATTCCGATGGCAATTGAGTGAAGTGCAAATTTCCCTAACAAGTAAAGTAGTGATGTACTTTACACCCCTGTATACACACACACACACACACACACACAACCTCAATATTTAGTTATGTTCTTTTAGAATAAATCAATCAAACAATGAGAAACAAAGACATGTTCTTTACTCTCAACAAAGTTTACCATAAAAACACCATATGCAATCCACAGTAATACTTTCCCAAGGTAGACAACTCAACAAAGAAAGCCTTGTTGTAAAAACAAGGACTAAACCATCATGACACAAACCTTAAACCACTGAAGAAGAAATGTGGAGGAGAACTCAGTCATGGGGCATTAATGGATTGATTCGAAGGTGTTGTTCCAGTCACTGAATAATATCTCTATGAAATAAAGCATGGTTTGCATCATCCTTAAATGGAAGAAGGGAGGAAAAGTTGGCACATTTTACCAAAATCAAACCATTCAGGAAGTATTATAAAATGCAGTGAGCATGTCAATGTAAATAAGAGACATAACAGAAACAGTAGAACATTGATAACTAGTGGATGAAAGTGGGCTTGCTGCTGACAAAACACTTAGCAACAAGAGGGCTGATGATTTTAAATGCCATGCTGAAAAAACAACAACCCCCCCCAAAAAACAGGTCATGTTGGGTGCTGACCAATCAGATGGATTCTAAGGGTGGGTGAATACGGCTTGTATTATATAAAACAACATATTTCAAGGCACTGTGTAACATAACTGGCAAACAAGACATCATATTTTCAGCTTTTCAACTGGCTTCAACTAAAATCTATTTCAATTTTGTCCGGTAACAAAAAGGACTTGCATTAACCGCAAAATACGACAACATTCCCGAATATTTATGCAGCATTTTTGTCAGCAAATACAATTTGAAGATCAGTCCCTAAATACCTAGGTTTTTTTTTTCCGTGTCTTCGACCTTTTAGGAAACAGCAACAGGAGGAACTGACACCTAAAATATTTCCAACTCAGATCCAACATCTGCAATGAAATGCTTTTTACCTCCCTCAAAAAAAAAATAATAAAAAAAAAAGGATGCAAAATACTGTGGTCATACTTGAACTGAAAAGCATTCTTAAATCACTCCATCGCAACAAATACATAGTTTTTCCATCACAAATACTTCCGTCTCATTTCAATACTTTTTCCCTTTTCTTTTTACATTCGATAAACCTAAAGATGGTACGTTTATACCAGGGAAGTAAAAGAAGTCACTGGCACATAAAACGGTTCAGATTTAACACAAAGATGAGGCGGTGTTAATAAAATCATGATCTTCATAAAGATCTCACAAAACAGATGGAGGACGACAAAAGAACCACGACAGGCTGAAGTGCCATTACCAAGAAAAGAATTGAGGTGTAAAAATAACCGTAAACAAGGAGGGCAGTTCTGGTCAATGTGACATCCCTTTTTCTATTTTTTCTCCACTTATTTTATCAACAACGAAGAAGAGCCTTACTAACAGAGGAGGGGTAAACCATACACAAATACTAGTCCATCCCATTAGTTTGCATACTGAACTTCTTAGACTAATCTAAGAGCAAATTGGACGATGTGATTGGACATTCACTTCTTGAGCGGCTGGTAGACGGAGGCATTGGGGTCCAAGCTGGAAGGACTGGTGTCCATGAACTTGGAGGAGTAATGTGGGGTCACAGGGGTCATGCTGTTGGTCTCTGCCGAGTAGGTGATGCTGGGCATGACCGCCAAGACCTCTGCGATTTTCTGCTTCAACTCTTTTATCTCCTGCTCCTTCTGCAAAATCTGACCTGTGTGCCGGAAAGAGAGAGAATAGGTTAGTGATCAGAAGCAGACAAGCCTGAGAAACACATTAAGACAGGAAGGGGGCAGACCTTGAGCGATCTCTAGCTGTCTCTTGGCGTCTCCGAGCGCTGAAAAGAGATCCAGTTTGATCCTGGTCTCTGCACTCAGACTGTTCTCTAGGTGCTGGGTCTTGTCCTGCATGGCCGACAGCGCTGACATCAGAACCTCGGTGTCCTTTTCGTTCTCCTTATATTTGCGCAATTCCTGCACATAAAGAAACGAAGAGTTAAATATCCGAAGGGATGTTTTGGTCTATATGAAGATCATTCAACATATTTTACATCCACAATTTGGTAGACTTTTCTGTGTAAACAGAATATTTTGAGAAGAATAAAAAAAGGGCTAAATGAGTCTTTAGATTAGATTTGATCCTTCTGAATGCTACGAGGCTGCTTGAAGACTTGAATGAGAATCTACAGCCAATCATGAAGTGAATAAACACTTTGACCCAGAAATCAGGCCAAATGTAACACAAAAAAGGGTGTTTCATGTGTGCATATTAAACTGTTTTTAAATTAATAAAACATACATATAACGCACACACACACACACACACACACACACACACACACACACACACACATATCTCTCTCAGAGTACTTCAGGAAATAATTATTTCATGAAATATATACTACTGTTATGCACTCCTATACTAATTTTGGGGTCTGAAAATGTTATTTATTTTACTTTAGCCAATTTATATAGAATGGATGCATTTTAAATGCTTATAAGCACTCTACAGGCATTTCTAATGTTACAAAAGATTTCTATTTAAAAACAATGCTGTTCTTTTCTACTTTTATTTATCATGAAATCCTGAAAAATGTATCATGGTTTTCAACATTATAATAAGAATAGTTTCCTGAGCAGCTAATCAGAAAAGATTTCTGAAGGATCATGTGACACTGATGTGCAGCTGAATTTTCAGCATCATTCCTCCAGTCTTCACAGAAATAAAATGCATGTTAAAATCTATTAACACTATTTTTTAAATGTAATAATATTTCACAATAGTACGATACAAGCTTGGTGACTTTTAGAGACTTATTTTGACTCATAATAATAAAAAAACAAAATAAAAAACTGACCAATTCAAAGGTGGTATATTTTCACAAATTAATTCTCAATCGTTTTTTTGTAAATGCGGATTAATCCTCTTTTTTTTAATCTATATTTGTTAAATTATATTGATAAAGATGTATTATAGAATTATTTTACTGTGACATCAGCGGTTAATTCCATCAGGTGCGTGATTTCACATAGAGCAGCTGTTACTACACAGAGCCGTTGTTAATAGAGAAGATGCGCAAATCCACTTAATTTTCAGCGTTTTTTGGCGCATCTTCTCAGTTAACAGCGGCTCTGTGTAGAAACAGCTGCTCTATGTGAAATCACACACCTGATGGAATTAACCGCTGATTAGAGAACCGGCTTTAATGATGAGATGCGCATTAATGATCGGCCGATCGTGATCGGAGCACCTCTAGGTTAGATATAATTATGATAATCATGTGAATATTTATGTTTTTTGGCTTTGAATTTACTATGGGTACAGTTATGATATATTTTATTTAAAAATAATTTAACCATATGGTGTTCCATAATCAATGTCCGGTATATTGTAATGATTACAGTAAATGGGCCTGTTAAGTGTAAATAAATATATCCATATAAGCTTCAAACTCATATGAAACAAATCCAATTCGTTTATGATCTTAGTGTTTTTTATAATATTTTTGCATCACTAAATCAGTTAAATAGTTATTTGTTATCGAGTTAAGATTAACCAGAAGCCTTTATGGCCTAGACAACATAAGCTGAAAAAGAAAATTGGTCCAGTGATGGAAGTTTATTTTTAATGAAAATTAAAATTAATGTGCAGGGAAGTAAATTCTGATTTCATGTTGATTTTAAATGTTTTCAAATGTCTTTCTCCTACAAATCACTCACTGACTGAACCGCAATATGCCTCTCAAAGGTCATTCCTCCCCGAATGCTTTATTCTAAACCCTGCTCTTGCTCATATAAAAGCAGCATGTCAGCAGGGGTTCTGGCTTACTTGTGCTTTGAGCTCGAGCTCTCGGATTTGTTCCTCCTTCAGCTTCATGTCATGTGTGACCTTCTTGCACTCCGACTCCAGCTCACGTATGCGACTCCTCAGTGAATCAGTGCACTCTCCTCTGTGAAGGGAGGCGAGAGTCAAGTCCACCAGCACAGAGACATAACAAAACCGAGACACAGCAACATATGATCATTTAATGACTTTTCCACAGAATACAGGGAGTGAAGTCTCACCTGGAGGCAGCTGCCAGAGCGACAGCACGTGCGGCTGTGGCCTCTTCCATCTTCTTTCTTTTCTTCTCTTCTGCAAGCTGCTTTTCCACCGCGGCTCGTGCTTCCTGTTCTGCCTTAAGCCGCTTCTCCAGTTGCACAATCGTTTGCTTGTCCTTCTGCTTGGCCTGCACAGCATTATGAAGCCTAATACAGAGACACACTTAATCAACACTGACATAAACAACTGCAGGAAGAGAGCATCTGATGATACAAAGGCAGGTGTTACCACAGGAATGTAGAGACCTAGAAGTGTACTACTAATTAGCAATTGTAGTGATTAGCATAAAACTAGGGGCCTTGGAAACAGATTCGTTTTTAAAAAGTAAGCTTTTAGTGTTTGAGCTTTTTCATTTCAATTTGCGATTTTAAAGTATGAAAGGTGGTATACAAATAAAACATTATCACAAATGATTACTAATGGGATTTACTGGTTAAAAACAAACAAAAACGTCTAACTGGTCAGTTATTTAGGTCTAAATCAGTGTCATTTTAATATTATTTATATGCTGTTATAGTATTTATTAATATTATGAATGACTTTTTTTCTGTATTTTCAGTTTTTAGTTTAATTGTATTTGTTTTTATTTTTAAAATCAAACTTTAGTAATTTTTTAACACATGCTTTTGTAATTTTTCAGTGGTATATATTTTTTTGATGATGGTCAACACCGATGTTGACACACATATACAAGCAAAAAAACATCTGTAATTGCTGAAATGACATTGATATTTATTTTTTATAAAATGTACTAAAATTAGTTACAGGGGTGGTTTACGTTTTTTTTCCTCTAGGCTTGATTGTGTTTATGGGTGAGCACGTTCACGCCACCGTGTGTTTTCTGGTGCGCTTAATAACAAAGATAACACGTCAGCAGCACCATACGTCAAGAGTCACAGCAAGTCTTCATTTTTGGACCAAAATGTATTTTCGATGCTTCAAAATATTCTAACTGACCCCCTGATGTCACATGGACTACTTTGATGATGTTTTTCTTACCTTTCTGGACCTTGACAGTATACCGTACACACAGCTTCAATGGAGGGACTGAGAGCTCTCGGACTATATCTAAAATATCTTAAACTGTGTTCCAAGATGAACCGAAGTCTTTTGGAAGTTCAAACCGAAGTTTGGAACGACACGAGGGTAAGTTATTAATGACATAATTTTCATATTTGGCTGAACTAACCCTTTAATAATAACAACAACAGTCTAAATAACCTTTTTTTTTTTTTTTTTATAGTGTATTTTTAGTTGAATGGCCTTTATGTAGGTGTTAATTATTGTCCCTACCTGTATACCAGTAGCTTTCTCAGCCCTGATTAAGACTGGCCAATCACAATCATTTATCATGTCAATGATGACCTTTCAGTCTTACATATTCAAATAACTGACACTAGTATTCTCCCTCAATGAAAAACACCACCTTGTCAAGTGGTCCCCAATAAATCTGTCAGAGTCCCATGTACAATATCTTCTGGCATATAACAGGAATCATCTGGAATGGGTTTTAAGCAGCTGAACTCTCACTTGTTCTGCAGTAACTCGTTCTCCTGGCGGAGCTGACCGAGCTCCGAGCGCATGCTCCTCTCAGCGCTGCTCAGAGAGCTGATCTGACTGCGCAGGTCTTGCTCCACCTGTCTGCTCGCCTGCAGGTCAGCCTTCAGCTTCTTTATGTCCTGCTCAAGCCTGCCAGACAGAGAAAAAGAGAATGAACAGGACGGACGCACTCCAGTGGCTGAATCAGAGCACAGTAGGACTCTTACCGCACTAATGCTTCTGGTTTACTGAGCTGGTTGTTAGGTATACAGTTCTCCATCAGATCTCTGTGAGGTGCAAGGTTCTTCCCTGCACACTTCTGCTTCTTTTCACTCCTACTGGATGAAGAGGATGGTACGCTGCCATTGGTGGAGTTGTGGCTGTGGGGGGAGGAGTTTTTGTAATGTTTGGAGGTGGCAGAGCTTCCTCCTCCGCCGCCCCCCTCCTCTTTCAGGAACAGGTTCTCGGCACTGCCACGGAGCTCGTTGTTGAGTCTCTTAGTGTTTAGGTGGTTCTCCATATACTCAATATCCTGTAGTTTAGCATCCACAGTCTGTAGGATGTTGTTGTTTATTCCTATGCTGTGCTGCTGATGCTGTTTTTTGTCTTTCCCCCCGTCTTTGCCCTTCTCCTTGTACTCTAGTTCAGGCAGAGAGATGGGCAGCTTCTTGGAAATAGCAGAGCCGTTCTGAGCCACTAGGACCGAGTCTGCTTCAGACATGCCTTTTGAGATGGCTGCCAAATGAATAAAAGAGATCTTAAGGTCACATGGCAATGCTGTTTGACTGGCATGACTACAACTGAAACAAAGCTGAATTTTCATGAATGATATGCCGACTATATTGGATCTGACAGTAATGGCTATTGCTTGGTCTCTTCTTATAAATCCCTTGATATGTATTGAGTTATTTATGCATTTTTGACCTTAACAATATATATAAGAAATTCACAGCAGAGTCCATCTATGAGGAATGTGCACTGTCAAACACACACAACGATTAGCCAATCGTAGCAGAGTCTACAATCAGCCACGCCTATTCAAAATATGTTTTCTGATGAGGGCGGTCAAAGCAGGACAGAAAATAGCCTATTACTTCTAAATTATGATGTTTGTGATGTACACATCTTGGTAACATTATAAGTGGACCTCAGAGAACAGGACAAAATAAAACACAAAGGCAGCTCATGACCCCTTAACAAGAACAGCATTTATATTTTTTATAATTATTGTTTAACATTATAAATGCCATAACGGTAAATTTTCATTAGTTAAATGCATTTCATTTCAAAATGAATTTCTTTTGAATGGAAAATGATGGAAATTGTTTCGTCTTTGTTTTGCACGGCTTCCCCTTTCAACAAATGCAGACGGCGTGGTCATATTGAAACTGGTCAAGTGGTGATCTTACCCTCCTCGGTCTCTCGCTCCTGTCTCTGAAGCATCTGTTGTTCTGGAGGCAGGGCCTGCAGTAGGAGCTGCATGTAGAACTCATTTTCCTTCTGCACCTCCTTTTGTTTGCGAAGACGCATCTTATAGCTCACATAACTCTTGAATCCGAAGCCCAGCGTCACCACGGGATAGCCAATGCTGCAATGAACGAACAGAACAGCATGTTACAGAAAACACACAAAACATGATTGGTACAACTAGCGATGAGTCAACATCAGACATCTTCAGATGATGGCAACCCTCCAATGCGCTGCTATGGAGACGCCACCAGTGTGTTTACAAATACAAAGCTGCGATATAAGTAGTACAGTTACATCAGCTTTGTTGAATAATCAAAAACTGTCAGAGAATAACGTGGTGTGACTTTGCGCTTGAAGAGATAATTCGCCCCAAAATTACAAAACCTTATTTTTTTTACATAGAAATCAAAAGGGATATATTGCGAGTGAAGAAGCTAGTGAGTTTTTGTGGTTTTATTTTATTATTGTTTGGAAATGAGTAGCATTAAGATAATTCAGAATGTATCCTCTTTTGTTGCATAACAGAAAGTGGATCATACAAGTTTTGCAATGAAATGTGGCCGAGTAAAATGCAAGCGAAGCTTACCAGTGAGCTGCGAATGGACGGCAGAGGTCTACGTGAAAATGTTTCAAATCCTTGAATCGGATGGCTGCTTCGATGTAGACGAAGAGAATCCAGAGAGAGACAGTCGGCAGACACACACCTCGCTCTGAAAACAGAACAAGAGAGAGGGAAAACTATGTAGAATGATCTCTAGCCTCCTGTAATAGTTAGGATATTCTTATGGAATATCTAGGAATGTATAATTCTTCAAACTATAATGACTTCTAGCCCAATAGTGACCTAGACATCCAAGAGGTTGCATAAAAGGCATACAAATAACGTCACACAGGTTTCACAAAACAAGCTTTAGGCTGCAAACAAAACCCTAGTTTGCTGGAAAAACTCTCTTGTTGAGACACGCTGTGAGTTGTGTGTCAGCAGAAGCAATCACAGTCACAGCTCAAGGAATATTGAAGCGGTTTTCAAGGAACAATCACTCAGTGTCAGCGATTCTTTTCATCCTCTATCCTGAGGTATCACTGAATCGACCCAAGAGAAGGGCATATAATGACAGCAGCACTTAAAAATCCATCAAAGATCTCTGCTGTTCACTCAGAGTTCAAATATAAGAGCAGGGTCAATCTCTACATGGAAGCATATACAGTATATTCTACAAGTATGCACTGAATTGATCAAAAGTGTTACATTTATAATGTAAAGATTTCTACTTCAAATACCATTTTCTATTCAAAGAATTGTTGAATAAGAACGGTTTACAACATTGATAATAATCAGAAATGTTTCTTGAGCAGCAAATCTGCATATTAGAACGATTTCTGATGGGTCATGTGACAATGAACATTGCTAAAAGTTCAGCTTTGATATCACATGAATAAACTACATTTTAAGTGTATAATCAGATAGAAAAAATTACTTTAAATTGTAATATTATTTTATAAGATCCCTATCTTACTGTGTTTGAACAAGTTGAGAATTTTCACAAAAAAAAAAAAAAAAAAACACTTTTGAATACATTAACTATGATGTCAGTCATCAATGAGTGCTTAAAAAAAATCCCACTCATCAAACATTCAAGATAAAGGAATATCCAGACAGATCTAAATGCTATCATTTGCATAAGAAAAGCCCTTTCAAAATCACCCTCTCTAGTAACTGCTATAAAAGCAAACCATTGCGTAATATTTAGCACCATGTTCCTGAATTATGCCACTGAATAATCAGCGACAAAGGCTTTAGGTGCTTACACACTAGCACAACTTCTGCCAGAGCATTTCATGGACAGACATGTAGAATAAACTGGGGCAGTCTGAAATCAAACCAGAAAACAGTCAATTGGGTTTCTGAAAGCACGAGTATGAAGTTTTCATTGGTCAATGGAAGCCTAAGGCAGATTATACAACTTCCGGTTACATGATTACTTTGCATTACTTACACAGAATCATCTCTCCTAGGTGTTCTCTAAAATTCAGTCAACTCTATAGTGTGTAACCAGCCTTACTGCTAAAATGATACTTGTGAAAAGTCAGAAGGTTGACCTACCTGTATGCCACACGTACTGCACCCAGACATACGTGCTGGCGGCGAAGAACAGCCATTGCTTGGGGATGAACAGGAGGCAGATGATGTCTGATGTGAATGCGACACACACAAAGAACACAGAGAACGCCTGTGGAATCAGATGAGAAGTGTGAGGGATGATCGATTTAGCCTGAGTGGAACACATCACTCAGAGACGTTCATAAGCTGAATGATAAAGAATCAAGCAGAGAGTGAGCCAATAACTCCTCAATTACACATCAGTGAAAGGCCAAATACTCACCAGTCCCTGATATCTAAAGGAATCATAAACGCTCCTGATGAACAGCCAGAAAGGCCACAGGTACTCGAACCTGAAGTCCAGCACAAAATCAGCCAGCAGAACCAGCGCCCAAACGACCAGGAACTTCAGGTACAGGAAGGTACTGCCAGATCAAAAGAAATCATTATTTTTTAGAAATCTAGTATAAATGAATTTTTATTATTGTTCCAGCAGTCCATAGTGCATGCATCGCTTGCATGCTTTTAGAATACTTTCTAGGGAGGATTTCCATTAATATATCACATGAATTATAAAAAAAATATAGATTTTTATTATAAATTATTTAATTTTCATTATGTTCCAAAGATTTATGTGCAAAAGTCATCTTATAAAGTAGTCTGCTTCTGTGAACATCCATAACCATAGAAATTTGTATTCTTTAAATTGCTATAGGCATTATCATGACTTTTTTACAGGCTTTTTTCCCCCTGACATTTTTAACTGTGGGAACCTCATACAGTATGTGACCCTGGAGCACAAAAGCAGTCATAAGTAGCACAGGTATATTTGTAGCCATAGCCAACAACACATTGCATGGGTCAAAATGATCGAGGGTCACATATATAAAAACTATTCAAATATACTCCACCAATAAAGTCTTGGCAAAGCAGATCTTGGTAGTGTATAGATGCACTCATTTTTTCAGATGGGTCTCAGTCAACACAGCGTCGTGTGGAATTAACCACAACTAGAAGAATTAAGTTGCACAGGGTTTAATCGGAACATTTCTAGAACAAGAGCAGTCTTAAATCAACCAGTTTGCATAGGATTACCTTCATGACAATAACCCAACACATGTGGCAGAAGCGTTTCTATCAAGTGACAACAACATAAGACATCTTAATGCCCTACTGGAAGATCCAACTGCAGCTCTGGAGTTATTTTCTTGGTGGACCAGCAACAATTCAGCTATCAATTGGTAAAATTGTTTTTTTTTTTTTTTTTTTGTAGCTTGGTTAGCAGCCAATGACCAAGCTAAGCACCAAAACACATTTGCACAAGCTGGATCTTGTGATGATGGCTATAAAAGACAACTGCAGAAGAACATTCATGTCATGGCCAGTACTATGAGTAATGCTTATTATTTTATATTCTTCACTATTGAAGCCTATGGATGATACACAGAAGCCACATCCACGTATATGATGCCACACACTCAGTCTGGAGTGAATGATTACAGTGAACGGTCATCTGTATCTGACTGTGACAGCTCATAAACAGCCGAGCTCCGTTCAGAGACGCCATTACGGTGCGGTCGGTGCCCAGGAGGTTCTCCGTCCGTACCTGCTGTGAATACCCTCGGTGATTCGGTTCCGTTTCAACGGGCGACGGAGTTTGCTGCAGTCCGCATTGCGCCTCTTCATCCTCCACCCTTTAGATTCCCGTCACTTTGAACACTCGAGGGGAAACTACGTGACCGTCTTAATATAGATGAGCATCGCTACGCGAATGCGGGACTGTCAAGTGTTTTCTTTCCACTAGACACAAAGAAATAAATAAAAACAGTCTGCGTGAGGCCCTCCCATTTTTATTCTGGACGCTTCGTGACGTGACGACGCCGTACGCTCCGCACCACGTTCCCAAGGCAAGATGGCGGCGTCCTGAGCAGACAACTCTTCTGTCTGATTTAAAGGTTTATTTTTTGAAGGTAAGTGTTAACATGGACATAACTTGTGGATTTGATGGTTTGTATAACAATACTGAAGTGAAACTGGTGGCATATTGTGTAGACGTGGTGTTTTTAAATAGAACACTTCGGACCACTTCGACACATGTCTTCAGCCATGCTCGAGCTGGATGAGAAGAAACAAAAACTCGTGAGACATGTCGCGAAAATTAATTCTTATTTTAGTGAGATTTTTGGAAGTATAAGTTGTGGGGAGGTTATATCTATGTTTATTGCCAATGTTTGCTTGTGTTATTGTGTCAGTCATTCACAGATTAGTAGTGTTGATTTCACATATCTCATGTCATCATTATTATATTTGCGTTGCATAATGTTGCTCACAATACCTAGTTTGAGTAAAACATTACGTACACAAACTTTTTACTCGCACTGTTGTGATGTTTAATAATTTGTGATTATTTAGCATTTATGTAAATACTTGTTAACCATTATTTTTATGACTATCTTTAAATGTACATTAAGTGTTTAAAATTCTTAAATAAATTATTAAAGTTTTGATCAATATGTTTAAGATGATGTACACAAAGATCACTGCAATTATGATGCAATATCTATGACCACTGTGCAGTGCGTATTTATCCAATATTTATTAAGTTTCTTACTGTCACAGTTTGCTCAAACTGTATGTATAAAATATCTATAAATATACTATAAGATGGAAATATATTTTCCTGTCCAGTCTCACAACAAATGTGGCCAAAAGTTAGGAGAAAAATAAATTTATACAACTGAAAACAGATTTTTACAAAAAAATAATTTTAATAAACTATAATAAAAAGCAATTATTTATAAAAACCTGTGATTTGATATCGAAAACAAGACTTGACTTTAAATAAAAAGAAAGAAATAACACTTAATAATAACATGTATTTTTTTTTTACTATTATTATTATTATTTTTTGTAGTTAACAGTTTAGTCCAGAAAACTAGTTGTCGGTAAGATTTATTTATTTTAAAAGAAATGAATGCTTTCTCTCCAGCTTATTTTATTTTATTCACCAAAGTGGTAGTATTGCTGTTACAAATTCATTGTGTTTCTAAGCAAGTAACAGCCCAGTGATAAAATTAAAAATGTTAAGAAGCATGGCTTAATGAAGATGATGTTAAAACCTAAAAGAAATCAATAGAAACAAAATCACCCTTAACCAGTGTGCTTACACTACTTGTTGCTTTTCTCATTTCAAAGTTTTCAGAAAGTAGATAAAGATGCCTGCAGTACTGATCCTCAGCAATGAGGTGGTCAAAATGAGGGTGGAGGTTAAAAGGGTGAAGGTGCTCCTCATCCGGAAACTCATCCGTCAGATCTCAGTCCTGGAGAAGAAGAAAGGAAGTGAGGCAGACTTGGAGAAGTTCCGCAGACGAGCGGCCAGACTTCGGGAGGAGATCCATGAACTGAAGACTATCACGCCGGACAGCGTCACCAAGTCTGCCCTTCAGAAGGACATCAGCTTTGAGAAAGTGTGCCGGAATAAAGAGGCTAGCCTATCCGAACGAGCCATCGCCCGCATCGCAACACACCCACAGTTCAGCCAGAAAATCCAGAGCATAAAGGCAGCCATCAAAGCCTTCAAAGAGGAGAGAATAAATGCAGGAAAACAAGGAAAAAACTATGAAAAAAATGCCACGTCGCTAGATCAGTCACAAGCTGACAGCGATGATGATGATGATGATGATCTGGGTTCAGAGAAGTCAAGCAATGAAGATGATGATAAGAAACTAAAAGAGGATGAGGGTGATATAAAAACAGATGAAGACAGGCAAGAGGAGATTGATGGTTCCACACAGGAGAGCCAGAAGACGAGTCTAGAGACAATAAATGAACCGATCAATCAGTGCCAGAATGAAGAATCACTAACAGTTGAGGTAAGTGAATTTGAAGCAGTGTTTGTGAAATATTTTAGTTATGTTTGAGAGCCAGTGAAATTAAGCAAGGCAAGTTCATTTATATAGCACATTTCGTTCACAGTGGTAATTCAATGTGTTTTACATAAAAGAAAGTAAAGTAATCATGAAAAAAAAAAATCTTAAAAATAAAACAAGTAATTTAAAAACTTTGAAAATGATTAAAAATTTGACTTAAAATTATTTAAAGACCGTTAAAAATAGAAAATGATTTTATGTAAAATACAGTGCAATAATTTTGGGTTGCATAAAATACAGTGCAATCAGTTCAGACATCGCACAGTCAAATCTGTTATTGCCTAGTACTTCCCAAATAAAACCCACTGTATCTAAATATACAATTAAACAATGCTAATAAAATAATGTTAAATTAATGTTTCACCTAAAATTAAAAAGCCTCATGTTGTTCCAAACCCATATGTTGTTATTTTTTCAGTGGAACGCAAAATAATAAATTCTGAAGAATATTAAGATAATCTTTTCTCATCTCTTGAAGTCATAAGATTTGTGTAGAGAAGAGGCTGATAGTCAATCCTCACAGAAAATATTTCCCTCTGCATGCTTTCAAATCAAGTATTACACGTTGTGTCAGGTTAGATGTGTATCTCAGGGTCAAACGTCAATGGCCAAAAGCATGCTAACAATGTTACTATAATCTGGCAACACTGTTGATAGATGAGTAACATTATCTAATTAATTTTGCCAGAGTTGCCATGGCCAATTTCCATATCCACATTCCCACAACAAAATTAGGCCAAAGTCAAAAAATAACCAGAAAAGTTTAAACCTGAAAATCAGTTTTTGCTTGTATGCACCAAAAACAACAACAAAAAAACAGTATATTTGAATCCTGGGATTCGATGTTGAAAACAAGATTAAAACTTTTACATATATATACACATACACACACACACACACACACATATATATACACACATATAAAAATGACTGTCCATATTCACTTTTTTTAGGGATGCACCGATCACGATTTTTCATGGCCGATACCGATCTTTTACAAGCAAACTGGCCGATACTGATTTACATTTTTTTTTTTTTTTTTAAGCAACAAACATGAAGGAAAGTGCATAAACAAGATGTTTATTTGGTATTTAATAGGCCAAACTGGCTTTTGGCTATTGAAAACAATAACCGTACACATCTGAAGTTAACAGCAGTAACTGCACAGTAAGTAGCCTACATTCAGTACAAACATAGATTGTACAGACATCATCATTTAGCTTTTGTTTTTGAATTGGGTTGAAACTACAGAGAACTGGCCTTAAATGAAAAGATTAACTGTATTACTATTTTTCTTTTTTAATGTTCTTCGTCAAGTAAATGCAGCCTTTGTGAACAAAGGGAAGAACTGAATGGTAGAGTATATGGTCGTTCTCATTCAAAGACAACACTGGATTTAGTGGAGTTAAGTTAATCAAAAGATGAAAATTCTGTCATTAATTATTCAACTTCATGTCATTCCAAACCCACAAGACCTTTGTGCATCTTCTGAACACAAATTTAGATATTTTTCATGAGATCTTAGAGCTTTCTGACCCTCCATAAACAGTAATGTATCTGAAATCTTCCCAGGCCCAGAAGCATAGTAAGGATATCATTAAAATAGTGGTTCAACCGGACACTGTAAAACCAAACAGTGAAATTAATCAAATGAAATTAGTCAATTGCACTCAAATAATAATGAAAGTTCATTGGACATCAAAATTTTGTTGTAGTAAGGTGAACTTAAAATGATTGCGTTTTCTAGTTCCCATCATGCTTTGCATCACAAAACAAGAAAAATAAATGTAGAAATTAAGTGTTATTTTGTGTGTTTTTACACAAGATTAACATAGAGGGACATAAGTTAGTACTTAAATGTTATGTTATGTTAGAATTGATAAAGGTTTCTCTTATGTTGGTTTTGTAGTGTTACCGTTGTGGTGAAGAGTAGAGCCTGTGGTTAGGTTGAGGATGGTCAACAAAAGACTACATTTGCGTGTATTTCCCACATTATGAGTTGAAAAATAGAGACAATTTTGAGTGAAATATCAATATTTATAAGATAACTGAGATAATTTAAGGCAACTGGAAATGTAATTTTTAATTTTATGTAAACTTAAAACATTTAAAAACATCACTTTAATGTTTTTTTGTGTAATCTGTTACAAAATATTTTTTTGAGTTCTGTGAACTTATTAGGGTTTATTATATTGTAATCGTAATTATAAAATAAGTAACAACAATTCTGAGAGAACCACAATGCATGCATACTCTATATTGTGATGGTAACGGATGGTGATGCGTAGGAAAAAATTGTTAAACAAAGGCATTATTTTTGGTTTATTTGCACACAAAAAGTATTCTCATAGCTTCATCAAATTAATTTTGAAGCACTGTCACATGGACTATTTTAACACAGGGTTCCCGCGGGGTCTTAAAAAGCCTTAAAAGCAATGGGTCTCATTCATGAAACATTCGTAAATATACAAGTAAATATCTGAGTGATTTGCGCGTAAAGATAACTTACCGAAAACTCTTCTCCTGATTCACAAAAACTTCGTAAACGTCAGATGTGATAGTGAAATGTGTGTGTGTGTTAATGAATTCCAATCAGTCGTACATGGGACGCGGGTGCACGCTCACTCTCAATTACCATAAATCCCGCCTATTAAATCTGACTGACAACTATATGTGAGCATCATATTATGACACCAAACGAAGGATTTCAACATGTCTTCTCAAAAGCGACTGAAAAAGAAACATTTCTCATCTGCAGAAATTGAAGTTTTATTATCAGAAGTTCATTCAAAATGCCACATTTTATTTTCAAGTGTACTAGTGGCGTATCAGGTCCTAAAAAAGGAAGTTTGGCAGCATATTACAGATCCTATTACTGGCTCTCATAATAAAAGTTAAAAGAAAAACCGTATGTAATTAATATATATATATATTTTTCAAAATGCTGTGTAAATATGTACCCGATTAAGGTGAATTAAAATGTAGCCGTATTAATGAGCAAAACATTCAGAAGTTAAACGCACTATTTACGCGTGGCTGGGAGATTTCTTTCGTACCAACTAACATTTGGAAAATACGAATGTTTTAATGAATCTGAAAATTTACGCCAAAACCACTTTACACGCGATTTACACAAAAATTCGTTCTGCTCGTGTTTCATGAATGAGACCCATTGAATTTATTAATTTGGAAATAATACCTTAAAAAGACTATAAAAAGTCTTGAATTTTGATGTCTGGGTCTTAAAAATTGTGCTGTATGTAACTTCTGTGTATTGTAATTTTCCTCCAAAGTTTCATTTGTCAACCACGATTATTTTGATTAAATGACGTAGTATAAATAAAGAGTGGCGGAACCAGTAATTGAGAACACAACGCAGCCCAGGTGTCCTGACATTTTATCCTACCCTGTCAGATTTTCCTACCCGGGTTTACTGCGCACGCGCACATCAATATTGCGTCCTTTGTCTCATGCTAAACAACGATATTTAATGTATCTGCATTACTGTAAGGGTAGGTTTAGGGTTGGGGTAGGTGTAGAGTTTAATAAAAACACAAACTTATTGGTAGAAAATAATATTTATTGTTGGTTTCCTGTAGCTGTATCCCTTCTACCTACAACTGCGAATATAACACATAATTACTGTATTTGCAGTACTGTAAGGGTATGATTAGGGTTGTGGTAGGTGTAGACGTTAATAAACCATAACTTTACAGTAGCATTTTTCGTTTTGGAATTGTACTACCCACTGTTTTAGTGGGAGGTAGGAAAATCTGACAGCGTAGGACAAATCGACAGAACACCGGGTCAAAGTACAAAATACTGCAAACATGTGATGCCTTCAGTAAATGAAGATCACGTGCTACAGCACCACAACCATAGACTGCAACAAAACACACAACACCGACCTCGAGCAACAAGCAAAAGAGAAGCGCAAAAAATCAAAGAAAATCTCAGCATTCCACAGGAAAGGACTGATGCCGTTATATTTTTAACGTTTGTTTTTATGTTAGCTAGCTAACGTTACCAATTTCATTCTGAGGTTATGGGGAAATGTACATTTAATGAAGCGTGGCTGGATAAAAACTATTTTCATCATTGGTTAAAACCTGTGGACAGCAACGTTTTTGAGGCTTTTTGCACCATATGCACAAAAAGGATTCAGCTAGGTACAAAGGGGAATGAAGGCATTAGAGTCTCATGCCAAGTCATCCAAGCACATGAGTGCTCTCAATGGATAAAAACAAATTCCATCGCCTACGTGTTTCAACCATATACTGTATGTTTCAACCAACAAGTGCCAGCTAGCTGCTAATGTGCCTGAAGCGGCAGCAGGATTTAATGTTAGGGGCCGTTCACATATCGCGCCTAAAAACGCTTGGAAAACGCAAGCGGCACCGCTTTCTCCTTCTTTCCAAAGGGCTCGGGCAGAAGTGCACCTGAGGCAACAATGACGCGCGCTCTCCATGAAGACGCAGAAATTTCAGCAAAGGATAAATGGATTTGCAGCACTAAAAATAGCTCTGCTACTAAATTTATTTCAAAATGGCAATCCATATACAGCTATGATCAGCTGTTCCTTCATCTTGGCTGAGCTTTCAACTTTTTTTTTTGTTACGAGAAAGGATGAAGCTGATTGGTTAGTTCTTGTCACTTGACCTGTGGTGCGCTTGCGGCTCTCTGAAAAGTTGCGATTTTTTAACTCAATGCGGTGCGTGGGCGCCGCGACCGCATCGCTTCCATTATGAACGTGCATACTGCGTGCCTAGATTGGAAATAACGAACTTGAGCGAGCAAAAGACGCGATATGTGAAGTTGTGAACGGCCCCTTATATCCAGCTTGCTGCTAGCGCTGCAGACCCTTCAGCTATGACCACAACTAGAGTGGATCTGCACACAGCTTTTGGGTCCACTCCAACAATGAAAGCCAAGGTGTTGTGGACTCTTAACACAATCGCTAAACATCAGTCCTACAATGGAAATGAGGGTATCTCAGAGCTTTTCAAATGCATGTTCCCTGACTCCGACATCGCTAAAATGTTTACTTACGGTCACGATAAAGGAGAAGTTGACGGAACTGGCTGTCCTTGATAAAGAGATTGCTGTGAAGAGTGAAGAGCTAAGGAGTTGACTGTGTTTCTTAATTTAATGTATTGTAAGTTCTAATTTTCGATGTTTATTGTTCAGGGGTCTCTCAGTTCCCTATATTCCCAGCATGGAATAAGTAGCTAGCTAATATTAAAAAAACAACTTAACATTGTTCGGCAAATTGTCTTGTGGCCTACTGAAATGTTTTTATTTTTCACACCTGCTTGGCTTATCTTTTACCCATTCCACATTTGAAAAATAAATGAAAACAAGTTCAAGGATTTTGTTTTTCTTTGCTGGTAGGGACGTGAAATAGGTATTATTTGTTTATATAAATGGTCTTAAAAAGACTTGAATTTAACTTGAAGAAACCTGTAAACAATGTCTTTACTATGTTTCTGGGCCTGGGCACATATCAGATACATTATAGTCTATGCAGGGTCAGAAAGCTCTCAGATTTTATAAAAGAATATCGTAATTTGTCTTCCGAAGGTAAACAAGGGTATTACAGGTTTGGAATGACATGAGGGCAAGTAATTAATGATAGAATTTTCATTTGTGGGTTAGGGCACAGTGTAAATGAGAACCTTTACAATAAAAATGTTGCAGCTGCTGTTGATTACAAAAAATAATAATAATAATAATTGCTGGACTGTAGAGCTCTCTGCTCTACTGAAATAAAACAGATCTGTGACCCTAAAACTGAGGTACATACTTCAGAAATTAAATGTGTTTAGCTGGAAAACAACAGAATACAGGTTTGGAATAAAGATGAGTAAATTTAATGAGAATGTTCCTTTATTGAAGAATTATTTCATTGAAACTATTGCTTTTATTCACTCTTTCTGTAAACAGTATTACACTGAAATACTCTTTACTACCCCTTACAGGAATCATCTGAAGCAGTGGCCATCCCAGAGGAGGTGATCAGGATGAGGAAGGAAGTGAAGAGAACGAGGGTGCTGATCATCAGTAAAATGGCAGAGCAAGTGGCTTCTCTGAAGAAAAAGAAGAAGGGTCAGGAATCTGAGGTGAAGGAAAGCCAAGAAAAAGCAGCAGAAATCATGAAAGAAATCAAGGCTTTAAGGAGCCTTAAACTGGATCAGGTGACCATGACTGCACTTCAGGAGAATGTTGACCTTGAGAAGGTTTTCCAGGACCCTCAGGCAAGCCCTGTGGACAGAGCCATAGCACACATCGCCACACATTCCCGCTTCATCAACAAGCTCGAGAAGGTCAAAGAAGCCATCAAAGAAGAAAGAGCTAAGGCTGCTGAAGCTGAGAAGAAGAAGACTGACAAACTGGATATGGTGCAGTCCAAGAATGAAGATGAGGGACCAGAGGAGGAACCTGAGGAAGATGAGGAATCGGAAGATAAACCTGAGGAAGATGAGGAATCGGAAGAGAAACCTGAGGATGACAAGGAACCTGAGGATGACGAGGAACCTGAGGATGACGAGGAACCCGAGGGTGACGAGGAACCCGAGGGTGATGAGGAACCCGAGGATGACCAAAAGAGTGGTCACAGTAAAGAGATTGGTGATGTGGTAGAGGAAAAACTGAATAGTCCTACCACTGAGATCCATACGTCTAGTGTTGCAGAGCCAACAGAAAGTACAGATTCTGATCTCATAGAGGTGCCACCTTCCAAGATTACCACAACAGAAAAATCGAAAAAGGTTGAAGTCAAATCACAGAAAGCAGAGGCCACGGCTCTAAATGTCAAAAGTTCTACTGAAAAGTCTTCATCTGTAAGTAAGAAGAACATTGGTAAAGCAAGCAAAGAAATGAAGCCCACCTTAAAGCCACAAGAGAAAAAAGACCTCCCTGAGACCAAGAGGACTGAGGCAGACAAGGTCGATGAAGAGAGTGATTTATCAGATGAGGAGGAAGAGAAGGAATATTTTGATGACAGCACAGAGGAGCGTTTCCATAAGCAGTCGTCTCAGTCTGAAGAGAGTGATGATGATGACTTCTTTCTGGGCAAAGTTAGCAAATTCAAGAAACGGAAAAGTAACCAAAGTAAAGTCGAGGAGAATAAGAGTGAGCTTCAAAAAACTGACAAGGAGGCCACCGGCAAACCGCATGAGACAAACCTTGGCAAATTACAGTCTGTGTTTTGCTCAGCGTTGTCCAAATCTAACGTGTCCTCTCAGAAAGCAAAGTTTGGCTCTCGCAGTGATGGTCCAAGACCTCCTCGATTCCAGAACCAGAGGAAAGGTCCAGAGTTTAGGATGAAAGCATCTCAATATAAAGGCCAAGACCGTGGTGCTGACAGGAGGACGGGTCCATTCAATCCCAACAGAGAGACTTTTAAAGCTGCTGAACAAAGTCAAGCAGGACCTTCAGGGGCAGGGAGGGGAAGGCCACAGTTTGAGCAGAAGCGGAATCCTAGAGTACCCCCTGGTAGGATGTCAGGCCCACCCCAGCAGTCCCTTCATCCCTCCTGGGAGGCTAGCAGGAAGAGAAAGGAACAGCAGGCACAAATCACAGTCTTCCAAGGGAAAAAGATCAGATTTGATGACGATGAAGATTAAGAAAAGGCTGCTCAAATTCATTTGATGCATTTATATTTTAAAACTTAAAAATGCTTCCTGTTAAACTATTTACTGTGAATTTGTATTAAAACACAGATGTAAAACCGTTGTTCTTTGTTTCCTGTTCAAAGTCAATGTGCAAAGTCAATTTCCCATTATGTGTAATCCATATCTAATAGATACAACTGTGTAAAAGGTTTTTTTTTTTTTACCCGCAAAGTTCCAGTTTTTCAGTTGCACAATTAAAGACTTCCAAGTTATCATAAGCATTGTTGATATTAACCTTATGATATGGCTAATTTGATTAGATTTTAAACGTTGCAATACTTTTTTCCCTGTATGCTAGTTTTAAGGTTTAAGATTCTCTGCCCATAGTATAAACCTGAAGGGTGTCCCTCTTAGTGTTATTTTACTATAGTTTCTACAATATTTAATATTTTAAATTAGTTTAGTTTCCCTGAAATTGACATTTATTACTGTTGAATACATTTTCATTGTAAAATAAAGATGCAAATTATATTTCCTGATAGGTATGATGTCTCTTAAACAGGGTTATTTCTTTATTTTATTTTTTTTAAATACATTTAAAGAATTATGTAAACCATGTGTTTTTAAAGAAACTCATACAATTCGCACATATGTATTTTTTTCTTCTTTGGAGAAAACTGATATTTTGATGCAGTTTTTTGTTTGCATGTTATTGTCGCCACACCAAGCTATTGAACACACTGTATTATATAGATATGATTAAAATGTTATTGTAAAATATCAAGATGACAGGGTGGGCACATAATGCGGAACACACAACACATGACACAATTTGACAACGAGGCTTCGAGTCGATGAGAATGAGAAAAAAAAATACCTACCGTATATATATATATATATATATATATATATAAAATATTAATAATAAAAGTACATTCTCAATCCCAATGGTTTGTGTTCATTTTACCTTTTAGCAGTATTAACTGCAAATTAATGCTGTGTCCATTTTGGACAATTTTGAGCTTCAATTAGCATATTAGCTAACAACAAACTGTGACTTTCAAAATGTTTAGTTTTGTTGTTGAAGAGAATTTGGTATATTTAAACGTACAAATACTGTACTGTAAAATACTGTAGGCTATTCTAATCACTTCTGTCATATTTGATGTCCACAGGATTTATATCTTAAGCTTTAGCAAAGCAAGTAAGCAAACTCAGACGAGGAAAATTTGTCAATTGAAAAGACACTCACCTCAGCCGTTGAATCCTTGAAATTCCCGCCATTGAAGAGACAAAAAAAAATATATATAATAAAAATGAAATAAATTAATTGTACTGACGTCACTAAAGGGGATAAGGTTGTCTTAAAGTAGCGCATTCCCCAAAACGACAGGGTGGACAGCCATTCAAGGGACAAAAATGTCGTTTTTATTACCAAACGATCAATACACTAAAATTGAGTAATCCCTTTTACTTAAATATTAAATAATAACTTGTTTTATGAATTGACAATATTCCAAGAGCTACAATCATTTAAATGTAATGAGCAGTGCATGTGACATAGCAAAATAACACATCCTTGGAATAACAAGTTGTATCTAATGAGCCAAGTAATGATTTTGTGATGAATATAAAAACGTATAGTATAGTATAATTTTAGTAGTAGTAATTTTTATGTTAAGTAATAATGGCAAATGTGTTATGCACAGGACGCCAAAAAGCACCCGGTGATATTGACCCCCATAGTCATTTTGGTGTGTGTGTTTTTTATTCTTATCTCACTTTTAATTTTAGTAATTTTATTAGAACAAATGTTGACTTGCCAAGAACTGAATTAAAATAAATTGACGTTTTATTCATTTTACTTTATTTAATGTTTATTTTATTTAAATTAGCAAGCAGTTTTTAATTTTGTTGCTTATTTTGGTTGTGGGTAACAACAACTCTCAAATGCTTTTTTAACAAATCTTTATGAGCTTCTTTGGATTTGTGTATGTTTTCCATGTTTACGTTTACGTGTCTATAATATCTAACGCCCTCTAAAGGTCAAACCGGTGTATTTAAAAACAATTCCTCCATCGTGCGTTTTCATTGGCTCCACTACACCCACACGTCAGCACTTGAGGGCGGAAAACAGAACGGTGCTGGCGAATGATATCGCGTATGCAAATCCTTTTCAAATATTTCCCGGGAAATCTGAGTTTCGCGGGAGGACCTTTCGCGCGTAAACCTCATCCCCTACTTCATTGTCCGCTTCCTGGAGCCATTTTTCGCTCTAGCGAGAGGGAGTTCGCATCGCATTTTAATCTCTTACATCGGGTGTCTTAGCCTTTAGTGAGTTCACTCATATTACAGCGATGCGTTCCTAACACTGTGTGCTTTCATCATTTATGATTATTTTATATCCACTCGCTCGGATTAGAGAGAAAACGAGCCTCAAAGCACAAGTGGGACAAAGGGACCCTGCGCCTCTGAGGATCATGAGAAAGGGGGGTTCCTCGGTCCCAGGACAAGTCATGTTAACAGGGGTTGTTAGAGGTGAACAACACGGTGTTTTTAGTGCGGTTTCCGATCGACGGTGTGCAGCTTATTCCAGTGCAGCCCGAATACAAATAACCACACCGCCGTCCACTAATAATGTCTGTGTGTCCGAGGCTTCTGCTGACAGTTTATACACCACTCCTCTACAAGGAGCGACACCTGGGACAGGACTGCGACCCACACTAGGACGACCACCGGTAAGTGTCTGCTGTAACTCTGTGTTTAAAGTGAAGTGTTGCACATTCGAATCATTAGTAAATGTTAAGTCGTTAGGCTAAGTCCACTTAGCCTACTTCTGCTGTCATCATGGCTACTGCTGGAGCTGCTTTGTGCATTCAGTTTCTGGAGTAACTTAGGCAGGTTGATCGTGCAAAACTAATCAGCAAGTTTTATATATTTATTAAGACCTTTATCCAATGTCCCCCAAAAATGCGTAATGACTCATGACGACTGTTTACCACAAACAGACATGCATATTTCCGCAATGTAGTCCCTGCTGTTTTTACGATTTAACTTGAATTGTATTAGACAATACGACTGTACTGTATGATACGATATGCTTTTATGCATTGTTGATTTTTAAACTAAAAATATCAGTGGTGTAGTATTTGTAACTCGGCTGGTTGTCCAGTTGCACGCCTTTTAAAGTTTTCTTCGAAAGCTCGAGGGTTGCTGCTGCAAAGCGCTTTATATAGGTCTGATATCGAAAATATTAAGTGTAATATCGTTAAGTTATGGTCTAATATAAGTCTGCGAGTCTGCTTAACTCGCATAAGCTTGAATTAGTGGAGTCTAGGCCCTGGTTTGTTGTCTTTAGGATGGGGGATGGAGTCATTTCTGAGCTCGCGGACTCTGTGCTAAGCCAAATGTTTTGCTAACTGTTGTTTTTATCGTTATTTAGCGCTTAAACTCCTGAGTGGCATCTCTTGAGGAAGTAATTTGGCATACGTGAGGTCGATGGTTGTCATATTGCCCAAACTTAAACGACTTATCAAGAGATCAAACTTTTTTGTTCTACAGGGTCCATGACACGAAACAATGTAGAAATTATAAACACTTCAGACTTGACTAATTTAGATGGTTTCAATTTAAAAACCACAGATGTAAAACAAGTGAATTGCAAGTGGGGGAAAAAACATTGGTTAGAAAAGCAGATGGGGATGAATGAAGGAACAACAGTAACGATTAAAAAAAAATTGTCATACAAGATTGTCATTATATTGTGAATATCATAAAACCATAAAACAATGAGGTTAAATATACGACTAGGAGCATTTTAATGTCAATCTAATGTTGATGTGAATAAAAACGGTCTTTTTTGAGACGTTTAAAAAATATGTAATGAAGTTGTTTTTCTTTTCTGCAAAATTAAGGTTTGCAAAAATCTATTATCTCATTTGTATAGAGATGTAGTAAGTTATAACTTGACAAACTGGACATTAAATTCAGCAAATCAGATTTTATCAAGTTTTTTTTTATTTTATTTTTTATACCCCTGATACGAAAATATGGATTTTTTTTTCTTTACATTTACACTAGTTGCAATGCATGTATGCATTTTTGTAACACTTTAAAAGGGCACTTCCTATGACATCAAACTGTGTTTCCTATGTAGCATATTATGATGACAGCAATGTTTTTGCAACATGCAAAATGCAAAAAATAGATCAGGACTGCATCTATAATTATCTCTGGGTCAGTGGTACTTTTAAGTTTCTCAGTGGTCACTGAGTTTAAGGCTTTGGTAATGGAGGACAGCCATTTTGCTTCCGCTTACTCCCAAGTCTGTTGACTTAAGTGTTGTATTATTAGGAAAAACTAATATCTGCTGCTTTTTGTGAGATGATTCCTGAATGGTTTGCAAAAACAAAAATGCACTTTTAGGCCCTTAACAGTTTAGACCCTCTTGATAAATTTTGTATTGGCCACAGACAATATAATGGCAGATTTTGTGACTTATTACCCAATAATTTTGCCAACTTTTCCAAATAACATAAGTGTTGGGCTCAATCCACTCATAGACATTTCTATGAATAATGCATTCTGTTCTTAAAATGAGGACATTGACTAGTTAAATATTGCATAAAATGGGATTTTTTGCTTTTCTGTGCATTTCAGTTGTATAGTTATTATACTGCAGATGTAATCTAGTAACCCTACAAGATTGGATCACCTTTCATATTTTATTTTCTTGAAACAGGCTAAAAGGAGACTTGAGTTAGACATCACAGACCACCAATACAGCGAGCCAGCTAAAACCCTTCGGAGTCGCAAAGGAGCTCTTAAACTGAAGGTCCCCAAAGGTATAAAGCTCATTCTGTGATCCATGGTTTTGCTCATGTGATAAGCATGTAGAGCCACCTAATATTAAGTTATACCATGTAATTACATCACAAACCAACCCTCCTTCATTCTGCTGCAGAGTTATAAATGATTAAATGACCTCTTATATTTCAGCCCCCAAAACCCCACCGGAGAAGACCCGATACGACACATCCTTGGGATTCTTGACTAAAAAGTTCTGTCAACTGCTTGCGCAGTCCTCCGATGGAGTGCTGGATCTCAATAAAGCCGCCATTGTGCTCAACGTCCAGAAGCGACGTCTTTATGACATCACCAACGTGCTGGAGGGGGTGCGCCTCATCAAGAAGAAGTCAAAGAACAACATACAATGGCTGTGAGTTACTTAAAAGTGTGGTTTGCATTAAACAGCGCTGATTATTTTGGACGTTTATTATATTTGAGCTCTTTGCTGTTTGCAGGGGCTCCAGTTTGCCGTCAGAGGGTGGGTTTCCATCTCCAGCCGTTCAGAGTCAGAGCCTGGCCAGAGAAATGCTGGCGCTCACTCAGGAGGAGAGACGCCTGGATGAGCTGATTCAGACCTGCACGCGTAACGTCCAGCAGATGACTGAGGAGATACACAGTCAGAAATATCCTTTATTAGCACTCAGCTGTACTTTCTCAAGTGTGTAATGGCCACTGAAGATCAGGAAACGAGAGCACTGGACGGAATGAAAGTAATTCCCTCTTTTGTCCTTAACTTTTCTCACATATGCCTATGTGACCTATCAGGACATCCAAAGAATAAAGAGCCTAAGAGACCAAACCGTCATAGCGGTTAAGGCTCCATCAGAAACAAAGTTGGAAGTGCCTGACCCAAAGGAGGTAAACAAATTTTAAGTTTTAGTTTATGCATATTAAAGGGGTGGTTGATTTGTGATTGTATCACTTTTTTTACATTAGTGTGTAATGTTGGTGTTTGAGCATGAACAATATCTGCAAAGTTTCAACGCTGAACATTCAATGCAAACAGAGATATCGTCTTTTAAAATTCATTGCAGTTTAATGCCTACAAAAACGTCTCGTAGGGACTACAAGAAGTTACTCCTCTGGATCATGCAACAAAGAGGGCAAGGCCAAGACCTTTAGATATGAGGAAGAGTTGTTGCCATGCTGTTAAAACTAGGGGTTCACCAAAGTGTCTATTTATATATGAACTCGCGATTTTGTCTTCTAACAATTCCTATGGATTCACAAGTTTCAAAATCGATGTTCTAAAGCAGCGGTTCTTGCAAAAAAAAAATGAGTATAATTTTTTTTTTTGTAGTTTAATTCAAAAAAGCAAACTTTCTTATTCTAGATTCATTGCACACAAACTAAAATATTTCAAGAGTTTTGTTTTAATTCTGATGGTTATGACTTAAAGCTTAGGAAAATTCAAAATTCAGTATCTCAAATTATATTTTCCTAAGGATCAATTTAAAAAGATTTACAAAACAGAAATGTTCAATATCTCCAAAGGTGGTTTAATTATGCACTCAATACTTGATTGGTGCTCCTTTTGCATTAATTACTGTTTCAATACAGTGTGACATAGAGGCGATCAGACTGTGGCACTGCTGAGGCGTTATTGAAGCCCAGGCTGCTTTGATGGCGGCCTTCGTCTCCTCTGTATTGTTTGTCAGATGTTACTAATCTTCACGATACCCCATAGATTTACTGTGAGGTTCAGGTCAGGTGAGTTGGCTGGCCAATCAAGCACAATAATATTATGGTCCTCAAACCACTTGGAAGTGGTTTTTGATCTGTGGGCAGGTGCTAAAGTCCTACTGGAAAAGAAAATTAGCGTCTCCATAAAGCCTGGCAGCAGATGGAAGCATAAAGTGCTCCAAAATCTCCTTGTAGGTGGCTGCATTGACTTTGGACTTGATAAAACACAATGGAGCAACCCCAGCAGACGTCACAACACTCCAAATCATCACTGACTTCAGAAACTTCACACTGGACTCTGTGCCTCTCCAGTCTTGCTCCAGACCTTGATTTCCAAATGAAATGCTGAAATTACTTTGTTGACCACAGAGCAACAGTCCAGTTCTTTTTCTCCTTTCCCCAGGTAAAATGCTTCTGACGTCTCTTCTGGTTCAGGAGTGGCTTTGTTCTAGGAATGTGACAGGTGTAGCCCTTTTCCTGAAGACATCGGAGTGTGGTGACTCTTAATGCGCTGACTCCGGCTTCAGTCCACTCCTTGTGAAGTCCACATCCCTGTTGCTTGTGCACCTTTTCCTACCACACTTTTTCCTTCCAGTCAACTTCCTATGAATGTTTTGATACAGCACTCTGTGAACAGACAGCCCTTTCAGCAATGATCTCCTGTGGCTTACCCTCCTTGTAGAGGGTGTTGATTATGGTGATCTGGACAACTGTCAAGTCCTTAATCTTCCTCATAATAATAGCCCAAGAGGAACCCAGTATTTATACTCAAAATTAATCAAACTAATCAAGCTCAAAATGGAATACTCAAATGAGATACTGAATTTAAAATTTTCCTAAGCCGTAAATCGTAACCATCAGAATTAAACCAAAAACTCTTGAAATATTTCAGTTTGTGTGGAATGAATCTAGTGTATGTTTATGTATAGTTTGTGTGTATATTTTTTTTTATTACGAAAAGTAAAGACATGATATTCTAATTTGAGATGCACCTGTACGATGAGGGATTTACATAGACAAACAAGCAATTGCCGTGCTGTATTACAGCTTTAAGCATGTCTAAAAGTATGAAACAACAACAAACAAAAAAGCATACCATTAATAGCCATGATGCACAAGTCCTGCATGATCCTCTTCACTAATATTCTCTGCATCTCAGTCGGGCTCAAATCGATGAGTAATATTGGCAACGTTATTGTTTACAATGAAACCATAGGTCATGGGTGTAAATCACAACACACTGGACCAGCGAACCAATTTGAGCCCATTGCGTGTTTCTGAAGGAGGGGCTTCATGAAGTCAGTAAATGATTGTAGTGTTCGGAGTAGTCTCAGCCTCAGATATCACGCTCGCAGACCATTGGCTGAATGTCTGATGCATATGGCACATGGATTGTAATCAGATTCGTTGAATTATGCAAGATTTCTGGGAGACGTGTGTCGCGTTCTTTAAGGTTCCGCCTGATAACAAAGATGATGTGCCACCAAAACCCCTCATAAAAGAAAGCTGTCATGTTTACTACTGTGACAGGTACTTATCAGGATAAACTAAACACTGGATTCTCAAAAGTATGTAAAATATTTAAAGGTCATGGCACAGAATCCTTAAAATACGTTCGAGTTTAAAGGGATAGTTCACCCCAAAATTTAAATTCTTTATCTGCTTACCCCCAGGGCATCCAAGATGTATGTTTCTTCAGTAGAACACTGAGATTTTTTTAAACCGTTTGTCTGTCAGTCTTATAATGGAGGTGAATGGTAATCATGGCTAAAACGTACAATAAAATAAAAGTTAAACCCTGTGGCTCGTGACAATACATTGATGTATAAAGACACAAAACGATCATTCTGTGCAAGAAGCCTGAACAGTATTTGTATCACATTTTACCTCCAATGCACTGCAATTGCGTGTCCCGGTGGGTAAATACATTTTACTTTATTTGCGGGCTGGGGCAGGCCAAATAATTTCATAAAAGTGGGACCCGGGGGTTGGAAAAAAAACCCAACCCGCGCATCACTAAGCTGCATGTGCAAGCACAAGTGATACTGTGGCCGCCGGTCCATGACTGGTAGAAAAAGAGTTTTCTCCTCTAAAAGAAAAGATTGCACAACTGACAGAATAAGTTACAATATCTGAGATATTGCTGCTAAATTTTATTTGCCTTTTTTTTTCTTCTGTTGAATGCCATTTGCTTAAATTTATATTTATCTTTTGACATTTAATCTTCTGAGTTCAGAAACATTGTTTAATATAATCGCTGTTCATATTTTTATTCAAATTTCAGAATCAAGATAAATTTATTACTCTATCTCTAGTAATGTATTACTCTAAAGCACTATTCGGACGGGACTAGTTTTCTAAACTATGTTTGAGTTTCGATTCTTACCACCTGACGTCTGTGATTTTTCATGTACCAATTCGGACGGGACTAACATCTCCGCGTTTATTACAGAGGTGGGAGGGTCTGATTTGTGCATCTGGGACGTCACAGAGATCACGCGCTCTGTATGCGTGCATTGCATTCATTCAGAATGATTGCCTTAGTATTATTACACAATAAATACTAAATGGCTAGTATAACAAAATCATGTTAATGTGTGGATCCTTTAGTTTAACTTGTTTTCCTTTTTTTTTTTTTTTTTTTTTTTTTTTTTTTAAATTAAAACATTATGTAACTGAGTACATA
Source organism: Carassius auratus (assembly GCF_003368295.1). Taxonomy (NCBI): domain Eukaryota; kingdom Metazoa; phylum Chordata; class Actinopteri; order Cypriniformes; family Cyprinidae; genus Carassius; species Carassius auratus. The sequence continues at coordinate 15,483,019 of NC_039261.1, read as the reverse complement.
AATGAACGCGAGTAATCTTACCTGATGCTGATATTACAATAGCCGGTATTAACAGTTTACGCGAACTTGCTCTTGATTTTATTATTTGTATTGTTTTTTTATTATTTATTTGCCGCTAAGCAAATATATCAAACATGCGCACTGTAAGAGCATCTACGGTAATTCACGTTGGCCAAAACACACAAGGAAACGCGTTGTGAAATAAAATATCACCGGCAATCACAGACATTCGCATTCGGACGGGATTAGTTTTCTCAGAGGATCACTGAGTTAGCTGAAAAACGGTAGGTAATTTGCTCTGGAATTATCACAGAGGTTGTGTGAGAAAAACACAGACATGGCAGATTCGGACGGGATTAAAATCACCAAGTACGTCTGTGAAACGCAGATTTCTCTAACGACCCCCTGTAAAACTAGTCCCGTCCGAATAGGGCTTAAGATGCTAGAGTCTTTAAATTTTCAGTTGATGCACAGTTTGTCCAGATCAAGTAAGCGAGTGATGTTTACCATGCTGTGAAAGGGAAACCTTAATAATATGGGGCAATGCAAAGGGGTTAAGAGGTCTTTTATACCCCTCTGAAAACAGTTATGTATATTATATTGCATTTCTACAGCAAAAAAGCATTCTACAGTAAATAGATCACTGTAAATTTTACACATTGCACCTTTAATACTATAAAGCACTACATTTTTTTTGTGTTTTCAGCTTTTCATATAAAAATATAGCACGCAGTTGCATCAAACAATGGTATAAACATCATTCAATGTTAATTGTAGTAATTATAATAATCGCAATTACAATTTCAAGGGAATAATCAACAAATATGATTTTTATCCTAATGGTGCAGTCCTCTTAGGGATGGGTACCAAAACCCGGTATTAAAATGGCCCCGGGGCTAAATTATGAAAGACTGTAGTATCATTAAGATCTGACCGTATCGGTTCTGCTTTCGGTACTGGAGGGGAAAAAATAAATGTACTATGTATTTTTGCTTACTACTGTTATCGTGCACATTTTATCTCACCAAACATTTATGTGCTATCATATTATGAAGTTTGTCTGTAAGATCTCTCATGCGCGCTGCGGAGGCTGTCAGTTAGTCACACACACACCACAATGACCGCGGCGCACGTACAGATAAAATGGTATAAAAACTCCCGCTTAATAATAAAGCATGATGATAGTGAAAAGATTTGCTTAATGTTATAGTGCACATTTTATCTTACCAAACATTTCTAATTTGCGATCATATTAAGACGTTTGTCTGTGAAATCTGCGAGATCTCTCGTGCGTGCCGCGGGGGAGGTCTGTCAGAGACACGCACAAGCCCCTTTCACACTGCCATTCTGGCAAATACAGGGGTAAAGTGTTCCTGCAATTGTTCTCTGGTCGCTAGATTTTGCGCTTTCACACTGCCAGTGATGACCCGGTATACGTGCGTGCTTTCACACACAACCCTTGAAGATCCCGTAACTGAAGCAAGCAAACGATCTCTGCATCAGCCCGGAAAGTGAGGAACTAACTGATCTCTGCTTCATTACAGTTTGCACATGTGTTTTAGTCGCGAACGTTGATCGTCCTTCAAAACAGCCGGTAAAAGAGTTGTGCGATAACGCGCTTCATCTCTTCGACACGGAATTAGATCTGGCTTTTGTTCACACAGCGCTCGTCCTGGGTCGAACTCTGCAATGTTACAAGGTCCCCGACCCGGTTTCAATTCGGTAATCAGCCCCGGGACATGGTTGCTTTCACACAGAAGGCGACCCGGCAATGTTCCGGAAATATTGCGGGTCCGACGTGCAGTGTGAAAGGGGCTACACACACACACACAAATAACGAGCACGGCGTGCACACACGCATAAGGGGCTGTTCACATTATGCGCCCTCAAGTTTATTTCAAATGTAGGCACGCGGTATGCGCGCTCATAATGGAAGCGACGAGCTCATTTTTTCCAGGCGCGTCCGCACCGTATAGTTAAAAACATCTCAACTTTTCAGAATGCCGCAAGCACACCGCAGGTCATTTAACTTCCTCACCTTTTCCGTAACAATGTTGAAAGCTCAGCCAAGATGAAGGAACAGCTGTATGTGGATTTTTAAATTAATTTAGTACCTGTGCTACTGCAAGCAGTTTTTAGTGCTGCAAATCCATGTATCCTTTGCTGAAATTTCCACGTCTTCATGGAGAGAGCAGGTCATGGTTGCTTAGCAACAACAGACTCCTCAGGAGCGCAAGTTCCAGAAGGCTTTGGGGGGAAAAAAATCAGAAAGCGGCGTGACTAACATTTTCCTCACGTTTTTAGACTTGATATGTGAACGGCCCCTTACAGTACGAAAACTCCTGCTTAATACAAAGAGTGACGATGGCGGAGACAGTAAAACGTTCCAAAGTTTGGTTATAATTCACTAGAGTTGATGCAGACAACGCCGGTTGTCATAAGTGCAACAAATTTTTGCATGTAAGGGTGGAAACAAGGCATATTTCCAAAGTGCATTATGTGCAGACAGAGAAATGCAAATTTTTCGACTGCCTAAACCAGGGGTTCCCAAACTTTTTAGCCCGCGACCCCATGATAAATGCGCTGCTGCCCCGCGACCCCCCCCCCCCCCCCCCAAAAAAAAACACCTCTCGTCGCGTGAAATTTACGGCAAATCGATTTTATGCCCAGTCTCAAAGCACACAAAGTTAGATTTTATTGTTCTGCGTGCAAAATCAGTGTTACAATTCTGCATGAGCTGCTCGATATCCACCTGTTCTCTCTCGGAAAGTAACTTTGCAGCTATGTTGGGTTGAACTCGTTCATTATTCTGCCATCAGGAACCAGTCGAGTAAGTCTGAGCTGCTCACACCCGTGCGCGCGCGCACACACGCGCACACGCACACACACACACACACACACACACTCTCTCATGCTAATCCGTTAGATGTGTCACTTTATGCTTTCCATGGTGACGCGTCATTGCTTGTCACGTGACATACCGCAGCAACAACAGAGCTGAATGAATGATCTGCTTTTGTCATTTTTCCTTTTTTATTCAAAATATTAACAAATTTGTTAGATATGGCATGAAATAGCTGATATTCCGATTGTCAAATATATGCAAGTGGAAGTGTTTTGTTGTTTAAACACCTTTATAACGATCGCGTTAGTTGAGCTGTATGCGCGATGGGCGCCGCCATCTTAGTTTGTGCCGCAGACGCAGTTCAGAGAATCAGATCTGTTGGATTTACAACACGTGAATTCATCCACTTCTCCCGAAATACATAAAAGTAAGTGGCTGGTGAACTGGGAGAATAATGGAGTAAACTTTAAAGTTACTTACACAATGTGTATCTGATATGAATAAAATGTGTCTAATTATAATGAAAAAGATTATTATTGCCTCTTCCTTTGACATCAGTGTGTATTTTACAAACTCTAAATGTATTGTTTTTTCTAGTACTTATACGTCTGAAACCTAAAATAAACATTGTGGTTGAAAACACTGAAAAGTTGTGATGACAGCTCTGAGCGCACTTGTCTCTGGCTCAGCGCCAGCCAACTCGCGAGAGCACATTTGAATTTCACGTCATGCACTGACCGGTGTGGTCGTACACTCCAGGGACTAGCCTAGACTGATCACACCGGTGTGATCGTACGTGCGATGCGAAAGAGTTAAATTACTTGAAACAAAAATATATAAAGCCTATATCGAAATCATCTCACGACCCCTGCGCAGGGTCAAAGTAACACAAAACAAAGTACCGATAAGAATACCGTTAAAGTACTGGACCGTTAAGCAGTATCGGTAAGAGTAGTAATACTGTTAAGACTTCGGGATGGGTGTCGTTAAGGTTTTATGGCTAAGGCTACGTCCACATAGCCTGGATATGCCAGATCAGTATGTGGCACTGTTATTCTGCCACAGAGATGAATTAAAAACAGTGAAGACTTGGACTATGCGCATTAATCTTGCCTGCAGTATACAAACAGACATGGAACAATACACTTATTAATCTGTTAATGCTAGTTTATAAGACAATCGTTCAGTGGTCATGTTTGTGTTACGTGATGTAGCAGAGTCTGACTAGGGGTGAGACGTGGGCTGATGACATTGTTTCAGAAAATATACGGATTCACCGTCCACATGAAAATGCATGAGTTTTCAGATTTTATCCACTCTGGGACCCGGTTAAAAAAAAATATTGGTTTAACTCTCCTAAAACAACGCATCCGTGTGGACGAAACGGCTATACGATACAAAATTTGTGTATACAGCTAAACGTGTCTGTGTGGGTAAGTGAGTTTGACGTATTTTGTTTTTGTTTCAATTGACACTGAATTGACGCATTTTAAAGTGAGCGTTAAATGCGCACAACACTTTGAAGTGGTTTAAAAGTTAAGGTAAGCAAAGAAAAGCAAGAAAACTCCAAATCAAAAGCATTTTTTCACTTTCAGTTGAAATTGCCACTGATTTGAAAGTGGAAGTAAAAGGCGCGTGACCCTGCCCATCAAAAATAAAAAAAAATCAAGACCGAAGTGTCAAAGGGGACAGAAGAGACCAAAAGAGTAGGTTGGGTATAGTGTTTTTTTTTTTTTTTTTTTTTTGATGCTTTTAAAACTGTACCAGTGCAGGAACGGATACTTAAGAAAAAAAGAAAAAAAAAAAGCCTCAACCCTATGCAAAACATTTAAAGAACATTACAAATATCTAAAATCCATAATTTCACACGATCCTTGGATGCTCTCATTTCCTAATTTGTGCTTCCCTTACTATAAGGCTAATAAATGTATTCCATATAAATGGCCATTCTTTATAAAGTCGTTTGGAAAGTACAGTGCTGTGCAAAAGTCTTGGGCACATTAGTATTAAAACCCCCCAAAAAAGGGTTTTAAGCCAGTTATTTATATATTTTATAGTATGTCAGTAGGGAATATGTCTACATTTCCAAACATTCATTTTGCCATTTTAATAATCTAGCAGTCTGACAATAGCAAAATGAAAGTTTGGGAATGTAAACCGATATGTTCTACCTACACACTACAGCAAAATATATACATAATGAGAGCACCATTCTTTGGGGTGTATGTATAAAGTACATATTTAAATCTGCTTAATTTAATTATAAGTTTAAAGTATATGTTCATATGTGTTAAGGGCTAGATTGTCGCTGGAGGAAACGGCTGCAATGTGACGAGCGATGAACGGAGCAGACTTTACAGTAGATGAGAAACCGATTGCTCCTTCGGGACTTTTGTAAACTATATTTATGACGAAGAACTGCACATATACGGATATTCTAACAATCTATCGATATGCACAACTTTTTCTGTTTGAGTCCGCTCGCGCTGCTCCGCCGCGGTCTGTGGATTGAAGAGTGCGCTGAAAGACTGAGGAGACCGCTCTGCTGCCGTTTTCATATGAAATTTAAGCGATCGCGAATTTGTGTACGGTTTATGGAGCTAAATGTATAGCCCCGCCTAAAAAGCCTAGCAACGCCCCTGCTTGTGTACATTTCGGAGAACCAGGACAAATCTTTCAGTCAATCGCTTAAGCATTTTAGAGGAACCGAAATGAGGCACCAAAATCTGTGTTCTGATTCTGTTCAGTGCATACCGGTACCTGGTGCCATATTGGTACCGGGTTTCGGTACCCAACTCTACAAAAGTGATTGTAAATGGGAATGTCTCACTTTGTTTACTTGTGCTTGGGTTGACAAAAATGCTTCTCAATACGCTTCTTGTAAACCGGGTCTACTTGTTACTTTGGATCTAGTAGAGGCAGCTCATGTAAGTGAAAGTGATTTGTATTTGTTCTATATACTTTAACTCCTTTTTAATGTCAATTCAGAGTTTACAGGTCCACCTGAGTAGCTCCAAGGGTCCCATTGATGTTTTCCTCTGTACGGACGGTGGTGACTCCGGGAGCCTGCTGCAAAACGGCCTTGATGTGAATGGAAATCACCCTGCGTTTCTCAAAGTCTCCCAAGGCAAGGACTTCAACAGCAACATTACCTTGGTTCTTCCAATTAAGTTCATCTTTCAAGTATTTTTTTATTTTTTTTCCTTGTTCTTTATAATTTCAGAAGCCGCTACAGATGGAATGGCTGATGGTGTGAAGATGAACGGCAGCTCTAACGGTTATGGGCCCCTGACTGAAAGTGCCCCCATGTCACCCCTCAGTTCCTCCTTGTCTTCCATTCTCCAGCAGCCGGAGGAGGCCATCCCCTTCGTGCCGCTGTCTCCTGCTCTTCTCAGCGATGAATACATGCTGGGTTTGAGTGATGAGCAGGGCATAAGCGATCTGTTTGACTCCTGTGACCTGGACACGCTAGCACTGGATGACCTGCTCAGGATATGAGCGATCAAGTTAGGTGATTGTGCTGCTTAGTTCCTGAATGAAATCTGGATCGGGAAGATTGGTGGGCAAAACTCTGGGGAAGAACTACAGACTGAACTTCATGAATTCTAGAATTGTCCTCGTCGCATTTGACGTTGACCGTTTACGTATGGATCTTACTGCTATGGGATCCAAGGTTTCTGTTGTCTGATACTGTATAGATTGGTTACTGCATCCTAAAATGTCCTTTTAAAGTTATTTTTAGTATGGTGAATTGCATGAGCGGTGTGGATTGTCTGTGAACTTTTGTCCTATTGGTTTTCCTGACGGCACCTCTACAAATAACGCTGAAATGTCACAGTTTCTTAAATGAAGTATTTCTCTACTCTCTATCTGGACGTTTCTGTCCATTTGAGAATCTCTTGCTTGCTTTCTTGGGGAAAAAGCAACATCTCAGCATCAGAGGCTAGCCAAGTATCAAAGAAGATCAGCGAGTTGTTTCTTCATTGAATGATCCAAAGTGCATTTGGTGCTCCTTCATTTAGTCAGTTTTTTTGCCGGTGTTCATCATCTAAGGGGACAGATCAAGGAGCGAGTGCTTTGTGTGGTGATCTGGGTAAAATCAAATGATTTTTTTTTTTTCTGAATTATAGTTTATCCCATTTGTTACCAAATGATTTGGTGCAAAGAAATGTTCATGCATTTGGGTGCGATTCATTGTGTAAACAACATTGAAATGATTCTGCCTGTTCCAGTACTACAGGTTTGGCTAATTTTTTCAATTTTAGATTGGAAAGTGTGCTTTGGATATGCCCCTAATCTAGTCCCACTTAATGTTGAATGTATTTCAGTATCTGGATTGCACTGAAGCCTGAAGTCTTATGAAGCCATCAAAGACATCTGTGGCGTAAGTTGCCACACGATTATAAAAAATTGAGTGTCCCACTGAGAATTGTAGGTTTTTCAGTAGCTTCGTTTTTGTAGCTTTAATTCCCCAGCATTATTTCTCTTTTTTTCTATGTCCATTCCAATAAATTAACTTATGCCTTTTTTTCCCCCAAACATCTTCTGGAAAAGCCTCACTACGTGCTTATAAACGGGTCACTGTTTTAATTCTTTTTCAATCCTTATTCCTGCAAATTAGACTAGCGATCTGTTAAATTAGTTATTTTTTTTTTTTTTTTTTTTAAGCAAAGTTCAGTTGTTTAATACTTCAAATGTGAAGTAACTTATTGC
>NC_039261.1:15440461-15472961 GCF_003368295.1 Carassius auratus | reverse complement strand
ACAAATGGCTGCAGCTGTTCTCATTGGTTATGTGAAAACTGATATTTGTGTGCCCTTGATTAATGCATCATTCAGCTGCTGCTGTTGTCCGCACAGACTCCGGTGGGACATTTCAGGCCAGACAGTTGCAAAGCACCCTTTATTTTAGCCCAAGTGCTCATACAGCCACAACACCCGGATGAACTGCCACAAACGATTGTTTTATGTTTAGGAGCATGTCATTCGTTCCTCTAAACGTGTATAAGTGCTACAGTAAAGCTGAAACGTACACGTGTGCACATGCACAGCATACGCTGCTTCTCATTCATAAAAGCACACGGCGTGTTTTGATGGATACTGATTGGATGAGGGCTACGCTACGCTGCCATTTGCCGCATCCTATGTAGCCAATCAGAAGCAGGCTGCTCTTCATTCCCTCTGCTCTCTGTTGCATAGTTTCAGTAGTGAGTCTGACTGCTCGAGACTGAATCTTTTTTTTTTTTTGACCACACTTTTTTTGCAGCAGTGGTCAGAGGTCTGTGGACACTATAAACAAGGATAATGTAATGATGCAAAGCATCATAAAACAACCATATGCATCTATTTGAAATCCATCTCCATAGGTGATCTAATCCAGATTGATTTAGTTCAGGAGGAGATGTTTACACGCCATGAAAAACAGTCATGGGCTCTGTATGTGCTAAGAGTAGTAACGGATACCAAGGCAACCGAATGACAGGATGCTAGTGAAACTAACTACTATTGATATACTGTGCTATTTTTTGATTCTCTCTTCTTGTTTGCACATTTGATTGAAAGTATAATTTTTTATCACATTAGAATCATGTTTTTTTTCAGAATTAGCTGAGTGATGGTTGTTATGACATGATGCTAGTGAAACTAACTGCTATAGATGTATTGTGCTATTTTTTGATGCTTAGGGTTAGGAACTTGCAAATTTCATTGAAATTATAATTTATAGCATGCTTTTTTAACTTTTGGCTGTGTCTCTTAGGAAAATTATAATGTTACCCAGCTGGAAATGTGTCTTTCTCTTTTGCTTCATTCACAGATGTTGGGGATTGAAACCCAGATGCCTCATTTGTGGACTACATTAGTAGCTGGACAGCTGCTTCTTTGGACTACTTTCTGAATGACAACACAAAATATTATTCTGTGTGTTTAGCGTTATTTAAAAATAATGGCATGTCTTGATTCTGTTTCATTTTTAGGAAATAGTTGTCTGCAGTTATTTGCATAGGCCTTATGTTGTATATACAAAAAAAAAAAAGAAACTCCAATTCATGTAACTGGATATGATGTTTTTTTAAAAATCTATTTATTAAATTTTTGGACCCACTTAAGTAGGATGTAAGCACAATTTTATACATTTTTTTAGTTCACAAATGTTTAATGTCTTGCAAATATTTTGTCTTGTTTCTGTTGTCTGCTGAATGAAGCATTTATGGTAAACTAAAATGTAACGTAATTTCTATTAAAACTTGGTGTCATGTTTTTAAATATATTTGTAATTACGCATTTGTAATGTTCCACTTTAGTACATTTAAAATATATATAAACTTTAAATAATGAAAATGTAAAATGCGAATCAAGTACTTCACATTAAAATAAGTGATCTTGTTTAAAATATGATTAATTAAAACAATGATCTAATTTGACATTATGTTACATTATTACTCTTAAATGTATACGTAGGAAATATAATCATTAAAGTGTGTTTACTTAAGGCACACTTAGCCTTTTAATTAATATTATATTATCTGCAAGTACAGTTTAAGCTCTTAAGTACACTACAAATGCACATTCAATAGAACTAAGCATACTTCTTTTCACAAGGGATTTAGAAGGCTGTTTGGTTGACATACAGGAATTTGATTGATACGGATGTCAGGAAACGTGTCTTTCCCCAGATTGCCTCTGTTTGCCTATTGAACTAACATAAAATTGTTTAATTATGTATGTGTTTGATATGTATATAAGAACCATACATCCACAATGCAGGCAGTTCAGTGATGGATAATTAATCAGACTGAATTGTCTGTTGTCAGGGAGAATGTGTGATTGATCCCGACGGTTTAGTTTCCAGATGGGAATAAAAGAAGGAATTCTCATGAGGAGTGAAAGTACTGTTTGTGTAGTAGATATCACTTTTTTCAATAGCTCTACAGGATAGATCATAATACATACTCATGCTACACAACACTACCATGATTAACCGTCATGTATTTGCTGCATACATTTTATTTGTGTAACTTTAAGTTGCAATGTAATGAAAACGGTGACCTTTTGTGATCTTTTTTTTTTCTTCTTTTCTTCTGTGTGGCATACATCCAAGTAACAGATTATTGGAAAAATTAGATATAAAGTAAAAAATTTATATTGATAGATCATGTGGCTTTTTGAGGAGGGGTGTGTAATATCAGTTTCTAAATAATCAGACTAAAGAGTTTTGTCTGTGGGATGATACATTTGGCAAAACAAACCCAGAGACAGTTAAAGAAGGACACATTAACAACCGGATAGCAACCTTAAAGGCATAATTAACAACAAAAATAAATAAATAAATAAAAATAGCTTGAGGCTTATAAGATTTACTTATGTGAGACTCTAAAGATATTTTGAAGAACATTGGGGTTTAAACATCATTGCATCCCGCTGATTTTTATTTTTTTATATATTCCTTGTTCCTTGATGACATAATTTACTTTTTTGGGTGAACTGAACATTAGAAACAAATGTAAATAGCAAGTAAAATAAACAATGAATAAAAAATGAAAATGTATTCACCCTCATTCCATCCCAGATGAGTTTGGACGCATTTATTATGGACCAGTATTTTGTCCAAAAGCAACCGTTTACAGTTAAAACACCATTATGATGGCTTTGTTAATTACAAACACGCAGCTTTTCACTCCACAAGATGTTAACTGATGGACTAGAGTGCTGTGGATCACTTGTAGAGTATTGAGATGTTTAATCCATTTGGACTCTCATTCTGACGGCACCCATTCACTGCAGAGGATGAGCAAGTGATGTTAATTCTTAAACTTGTCCAAATCTGTTCTGATGGAGGAACAAACTCATTTACATCTTGAATTGACTGAGGGGAGTAAGTTACGGGCAAATGTTCATTTTGGGGTGAACTATTCCTGTGACATAGAATCATAATTTTGTACTGAATGCTTTTATTAGCACAGTGTGTCTGATTCTGATACTATGTCTGATTCTGAAGAATGACTGCTGATAGCTCTTACTGGCTTGACTTATTGAGTCCATAGTATTATTATTGTTTTTTAAATTATTTTTATTGATTCCTATTGTAATGAATTATAATCAAACTAATGGTGATATTTAAAAACAATTATTTACATATTCCTATATGCTAACATCCCTACTACGTTAACACAGACTCAATAGAAGCAAGCAACTTTTTTTTTTTCTTTTTTTTCTTTTTTTTTTTTTGTAGATCCCCTGACATTTGGGCACATTGGCTTGTCTCTTTCATGCACTGACCCCAGCCGTCAGGATGAGGTAATGTGTGCCCCCCTACATAAGTGGCAGCCAGTGACCGTCACTTTAAATTGGCTTGCCGCAGATATGCAGCCCTGCCCTGGTGGGAGGCCAGTTTGTAATGTTGGAACAGCACATGACTGCTACCCATTAGTGACAAACTCAGTCCATTTCTTTGGGTGTTAATGTGAAATTAATGCAACATTTGTTGAAGGTAGCACCTTCTAGTAAGAAGTGACAGACCAGTTGTTGTCTGTGTTACGCTCCAGTTGCACCAACACAGACAGAAGCACCTGAACTTCATTGCTACTCCACCTGCGAACCACAGATACTGTGTTAGGACGGTGCAGTAGGTTCCGGAAGTGGTCCCAGGTCTGGTCATTTGCATACCATTTGCATATAGTTGCCCACCAAAGTCTGTTGGTAATGTCAAGAGGCCAAATTAACTAGTTTTCGGTTTGCATCTCATTTGCATGGAAGCTGCTTAACCGAGGTTGCTCTGATAGGTGACCTTAATTGCCTTCGTCCTTGTGCAGGGAGAAAGCAGCCTCTGATTGCAATTAATTTCATTAAGGAAAGTATCATTATGACCCAGAGAATACATTTGCATGCTGTCAGGATGGGGATGTGCAAGCTGTTCCCAATCAAGTCGCGTTTTGCATGTGTAGATGTTCTGTCATACTTTTCGTAAGGATGAAAAATTAGGCCAGGCTATGATGAGTGTTGCCTTCATCAGCGCGATCAATCTCACTCAGAAAAGAAGCAGATGCATTCATTACATTAGCAGGGGTGGTTCATAGTTTTGCCACGTTAAACGGTCTGATTTTACCACAGGTTAATGTAAAGGTCTAGTGTCTTCACTGTCTGAAGATAAAGCATCTAGGGCTGGGTGAAAAGGAAATGAACTCATTTTAAATGTTAAGCGAGGCTTTCAGATGATTTTAACCTTTGTGTAAATAGTGGGATCCAAAAGTTTGGTATTATTCAAACCTATAATATATATATATAAAATCTGTACAAAATATAGTTTGTATGTTGACATTAGATGAATTAAAATGTATCATAGGGAAGTCACAATGCGAATGCACCATTGTTAAAGTGTCCCTAAATTATGCCATTTCCAATAGTGCCTTTCATTGCAGTGTGTAATATAATTTGTGTAATGTAAAGTTTGTAATGTAGCTGTATGTGAATGTAAATGATCTGCAAAGGTGTAAAGCTGAAAGTGCATGATAAATAAATTTATTGTCTCCCAAAATTAAAAATCGAGTCTGTGCAGCCTAGACGAGTTGTTAATATTTTGAATCCCACAATAACATATTTGCATAATGCGCGCCTCTAAGTTCGCCGGCAGTGTCACGGTGTCTGCTCTCTGTTTCCCTGAGTCTCCACTAGTGGTCTCACTTCCCCATAGGCACCTCACCGTAGGCACTACAATTCCCAAAAAAGCCTTGTCCCTTCATCACAGTAATTGCACTCCTGTTAATTGTACTCAGGCGTCTTAACTTGATAGCCATTACCCTGCCAATATTAACTGGTCTGTTCTGTTTCTTTTCATGGAGTCCTTTCATGCCATCATCCAGTTTCCTCGCCTTCCGAGTTTCCTGTTACAGTTCCTATTCCTGTTCCTGTTCCTTCCCTGTTTGTTTGTCGTTTGGATGGGTTTATGGTTTTGACCCCTGCTTGTTGGAATCTGATTTGGATTACCCATTAAACCACACTGCATTTGGATCTCTCGTCTCCTTGTGTTTCTCTGGATTCCCGAACGCAACAGGCAGTGAACAACTTGACCCGCCCACAAATATCATTCTACAGATGACTGCTTTAATCTCGGGGAGTTCAACGCGGAATTCATAAAACGCTTGCTCTTGAAAGATGGATTAGTATCCTGTTTATTTGGACCAGCTGCTCCACTTAATCTCCAACCTGTTAGTTTGATAAATAATAGATGTTTATATTTACTATAGAGCATTCAAAATACAGAACTATTGAAATAGGCATATCGCTTCCGACACCGCTGTACACTGTAGACCAATCACAACATACTAGGCCATCTGACCAATCAGAGCAGAGCAGGCTCATGGAAAGGGGCAGTTTAGAGAGACTGCATTTTCTAACTGCTTTGAACGAATCGTTTAAGAATCGTTGGAAAATGAGGTGACATTAAATGGATATTGTGAAAAAAATAAAAAAAAAGTTTTTTGACCTTGCATAAATTTAATAAAATTTTAGGAGGCTCTCGAAACAATATTAAGAACCTTAAAAAAGGCATAATGCCAATATATATATATATATATATATATATATATATATATATATATATATTCTTTATAATTGTATTTGTTTCAGTGTACTTTTTTAAACATTTTAACTGACATAATTTTATTTATTTTATACCTTCACTCATATTAGTATGTATTATTATCTATTTTTTATTAATATACATTTTTTCAGATTTAATATTAATTTTCCTTATTAATGTATTATATATATATATATATATATATATATATATATATATATATATATATATATATATATATATATATATATATATATATATATATCTTTTTTTTTCTTCTTCCAACCTTTTAATGTTATTGCTATGCTGATAACATTATACATTTTTTTATAATTTTAATAATTGTTCTTTAAACACTAAATGCTAATTCTGTGTAATTCAGTTTTATATATATATATATGCTTTTTTAAATTAGAAAAATGCTATACTTATACTACAGACTCAGATATTTCGACCTGACTGTAAAAAACACTTCGCCCTTTTTCTTTTCGGAGGTTTTCTTCAAATACCGCAAACACACGCCACCAAGTTGAAGAGTGTGGGTGTGTGTGAGGGCAACAGAGTATATTTTCCTTTCCTCCTCAGGGTAGATTTGTAATTAAGCTTTTGGGTTGAGGCTTTTCTGCTCGGCTGGAGCTCAAAAAGCTTTGGAGAGAGAGAGAAACAGAGAAGGAAAGAGAGAGAGAGAGGGAGAGCGAGCAGAATCATAATGACACTGCTCCTAGTGGAGTGTGAAATTCACCTCCGAATCCATATGCCAATAGCATCTATAACCAAGGCCCTGCGCCCACAACAGGGGCCTCCTGAGCCTTTTAACCCCAACCTCTGGAAATCAGTTATTCATTCGTTCGCCTCAATCGCAGGTCCTCTGATTGCTCTGACACCTCTAATAAATGCTCAGATTGGCTTCTGAGCGCCGTGGCCCGGAATGAGAATCTCTTTGCGTCTTTCCACAGAGACGCTTCCCTTCCTTCAGGGTGGAAGCTTGTGGAAGCGGAACGTGTCAAATCCACAAGAGGGATCTGGGATGAAGGAGATGTGCGGGTCATACCTGAGGGGCTTCTGTTGATGAGAAGAGGTGCCTTAATAACACCGTTTGTAACACCACCTTTGAGAGCCTCGTAACTCCGGTGTGACAGCAGTGGCGTGCGAGATTTACAGCGCCCGTTCTTTGTTGTCTTTATCTGTCTGCTCCAAATATAGCTGTGTTTTTTTCACCCCATTTGCCCGGCACATTGAGATTGCTGCCTCTGTTTTGATACATAACTGAACCGAAGTGGCGAAATGTTCACGAGATGGAAAATCCTCAAAGATGTGTGCTACCAAAAATCAATATCAATCCTTAACTCACAATACCTCAAACTGGAAGTTTTAACACTTGTAAACCTCCAGTGCTTGTGGTCATTGTGATTAGCAGTGATTGCTAAGGCACTGTTACGAAGACTCAAGATTAAAATGAATATGCAATGGTTCGAGGCCTGAGCAAACCACTAACCCTAAACGTTATGATGAATGTTTGTTTAGCAATATGTTTAGCATGAACAAGATTTTGGATTGGAACAAACATGGAAACAAACTTTCAGCTGAAAAGTCAATACTTTTAAAAAGATTGCTTATTAGGGCAACAATAGCTGATTTCCAGCTGAATGTTAATTACAATTAAATCTGCTTTTTGGACTCACTTAAGTACAACTTAAGTACATTTTATTTCATAATTGGTTTTAGTCTTAAAGGGTTAGTTCTCCCAAAAAGCATCTAAAATACATTTTGTTCCAAAAATAACACAAATTATGACTTTTTTTAGAAATATGTTAAATGTGCTCTGCCAATTGTTCTAGCAAGCATTTATAGTAAACTAATATGTGACCCTGGACCACAAAAGCAATCATAAGTAGCACAGGTGTATTTGTAGCAATAGCCAACAATACATTGTATGGGACAAAATGTCCCCCTTTTTTTTCTTCATTTTTTTTTTTACTTCTACCTGTAAGCAACCACTTGGAACATACTAGCGATTGCGCTAAGAACCACTAAAAACTGCATATTACTACCAGCGCAATCATCCACAACATATTAGCATTATGTTTTCTCCAGAATCTTTAATATCTAAAAATGATCTATGATATTATGCACCCTCCCCCCTTCCATTAATTCTGTCAGACTAAACCCAGGAGACAACTGTCAAATAATTAATAAATAAACAGTAAACATATCACTGAGCAGTGCATGAATCATTGGCAGGTAAAAATAATCTGCTTCCTCCCAGCTCAAACCGATGAGAGGAAGTAGGAGTCAGAATTCATGAGGAGCATCGTTCACGGATAATACACAAAGTCTCAACGGATATTCAGCCGAGGCTTTGGCAGCGCGCCAGTCAGCCAATGTTCAGTAGCCTGCAGGTTCAAGGAGTGCAGAAGCCAGGAAGTGTTGAAAGGTGTGCATTCGGTGTCGATCCCTGAATGCATATTTAGCCCTATAGGGCTCTTGTACAGTTGCCGTAATGCAGCGTTAGTCTTTGATCTGCACGGTGCACTGGTGAATGATCTCAGTGGGGCATATTCACTTCCTGTAAGCTTGATACATTTGCTTCCATGCAATGATGCTTTTTGTATCAACACTCCAGGCTATTATAGGGCATGTCTATATGTCTACATAGGGCAACAAGCTTCTGGCTGTGGAAGTCAGTATGCATACAGATATCTTGAGCACTCGTTGAACTTTGAAACCCTCCTGGAGGATTGTGTGTTAACACTCTTTAACCAAGAGTGTGCCTTGTCAACGCATGCATGTAGACAGCTTGCTCAAACAGACAATTTTAGATGTGGCAGCTGACCTGTGCATTTCCTGCTGACTCTTTTACTGTATACCTCCTGTATTTTTCTCTCTCGCCTGGCTCCAAATGTAAAGTAAGTGTCTGCAGTTGGCTTAGTGTCTTAGAGGTCAGCATATTTGTTGTGAAACACGAAGGTGGCCCCATACAGAGTGTGGCCTGTGTTCAGTCGAGCTTGAATGTCAGGACGGTTTACTGTGGTGGGTGGTGTTATGCAACTTTCTTTTTTTCTCCCAAGCATATCTATCAGCATTAACACAGGGTAATCAGCTGTTTTATTGATAGTGTTTAGTATTATTTATAGTGCTGGGCAATGATTAATGGCAATTAACCACATCAAAAATAAAACTTTTAGTGGACATAATAAATGTGTGCGTATTGTGTATATTTATTATATATATATCTACACACACATGCATGCATATATTTAAGAATATATATATATATATATATATATATATATATATATATATATATATATATATATATATATATATATATATATATATATATATCAGTGTGTGTGTCTTTTTATATACATAATAAATATACACAGCACATACACATATATTATATAGACAAATATTTTTATTTTGGATGTGATTAAGCGCCATTAATCATTGCCCAGCACTAATTTATTTATAAACTATTATAATGTCCAGTGATATTTTTATATATTTTTCTCATCCTCACCCTCATGTCGTTCCAAACCCATAAGACCTCCGTTTATCTTCCGAACACAGTTTAAGATATTAAACCCACTTAAGTACAACTTAAGTACATTTTATTTCATAATTGGTTTTAGTCTTAAAGGGTTAGTTCTCCCAAAAATTATGTCATTAATAACTCACCCTCATGACGCTCCAAACCCGTTTATCTTCAGAACACAGTTTAAGATATTTTAGATTTAGTCCGAGAGCTCTCAGTCCCTCCATTGAAGCTGTGTGTACGGTATACTGTCCATGTCCAGAAAGGTAAGAAAAACATCATCAAAGTAGTCCATGTGAGATCAGAGGGTCAGTTAGAATTTTTTGAAGCATCGAAAATACATTTTAGTCCAAAAAGAATAAAAACTACAACTTATATATGATAATTTTTTTTTTTTTTTTTTTTTTTTTTATGTTATCCAAATTATATATAATCTGCAACAACATTGAGAAACTTTTATATTGGTCAGTGTTTGGTCAACTTTTAAATGCAATATTATGCAGACACGCGAGGAGAGCTTTCAGGATTGATAAACCCGTCACTGGCAGATTTTCTCTCCAATACAGTAGGAAATTAAATTAAACAATGAGGGTCATGTTAACTGTGACAAGATGATTGACAGGGCAGTTTAAATGGTGACAGAATGCAGTTAACTAAGCAACAGATCGGTCTGTTCAAGACATAATTATGACAAAGTAGTATGTCCCACAGCTTGCGTAGTATTCTGCTATATACTCAAAAGTATGTACTTTTTCTTCACAAAAACTGGGAAAAAAATATTATGCACTTCCAGTCAAATGTTCTCAAGAATGAGAACCTCATGACATCATAGAAACCCTTAGCAAGCTCAGTTCACTGAAACAAGCAAATCTGCAAGATCCTAAATATACATGAAAGCAGTGTTTCTCTTGCATGACTTAAAAGCATTTTCAATTCTTAATATTCATCTTCTGGGAAAATAGATCAGAAGCTCTGATGACATCATCCTGCACTAGTCAGATTTCTGTCCAATCAAATTCTTACTAGGTATTACATAGTCAAAGTTTTAATTTCTGTGCTATATTCCAATAGTTTTGAGGTGATTTTGACAATGTTCTTAGCATTTTCCATGGTTTGTTTAATGCAAAATAAATGTGTTTTGTCAGATACTATGCTTGATACTGTCTTGATTTTTCTTTTTAGGTGTGCCAAATTGGCGCAAAGAGCCTACTGGTAAATATTTGATAAAAGGACCTTTGCCCCAACCTTCCTGTGTCAACAGGAAATACCTCCAACACAAAATAGACAACTACATGTATTGAGAATTTAATGGGTCTTTAAGGCCCTAGCATTTTTTAATTCCCTCATGCTTGGAAAACATGTGCCTATAATTGTCCAACAACTGTTTCGTTCACCTCAGCTCATGTGACCTGAGTTTGTGTTCAGCGGTGACAAATACCATGACCCAAATAACATGCCAGACACAGTGGCTTTTTTGAGGAGCTGTATTCATCGTACGCCTTCCTGAGTCACAGCAGGATAATCAACCAAAGGTCCACAAGGTTAACACTCTTTTGTTTGTGATTTTGTGCATGTGGGTGTGTTTGCAAGCAAAAACTGAGAGGTAGATGGAAAAAAAGATCCTCCCCAAATTCCCCTGCAAGGACATCAGAAAGCTTTCAGTGAATGTGCAAGATGGAGGTTGTTGGGTTTAGGCAGTTAGTGTTTTAACAGCAGCCCTGGTTTCCTCCCCTGTGGTTGCGATGAGTTCAGTGAGTTGGTATGGAGGCTGGCACGAAGGGTTTTTCCACATGGTTTGAGTGTGCCAGTCCATGTGCCCTTCGGTCATTGTGGTATTTTGGGTGTTTGTTTAACTAGAACAAACTCATTTTCATGCCTAGCACCCTGTCCGCTTTATGCGTTCCAGGTGTGCACATACACGTGCACTAACTTGAATATTTGCCCAATGCAGTGTCCCACAAATGAGTTGTGTGTGTGTCACATTATCTGAATGGTATGGTTGGGAAATTTTCCAAAAATAATTGATTCCTTGATTCTGAGGCATTGGGAATCAAAAATCAATTTTAAAGGGAAGTCCCATTCAATACCAGTTCTTTCAGGCTCCATGAACACTAAATTTGTTTGTCAGTTCACCTTTCAGTGCTTAATCCTGTTCTGTAAACACAGTTCAGTAATTTACAATCATATCCTACAACCATACTTACTCCCCAAAAAATGATGGCAGTGACAACCACAAACCGAACAGAACAATTAGCTGGTAATGACATACAGTTAGGTCCATATATATTTGGACACTGACACAATTTTCACAATTTCGGATATGTATGCCACCAGAACAGAATTAAAAATAAAGCTATCAAAATGAAACCGATGTGCAGACTTATAATTCAAGGGGTTGAACAAAAGTATACCATAAAAAGCTTAGGAATTACAAAATAAATTGTGCACAGTCCCCCTATTTTCTTGGACTCAAATGTAATTGGACAAAAAAATATAATCATAAATAAAATGTAAATTTTTTTATTGAGAATCCTTAGCAGACAATGACTTGGAACTTAAACTTGGAACTCATGGACATCACCAGAGACTGGGTTTCCTCCTTTGTGATGCTTTGCCAGGCCTTTGCTGCAGCTGACTTCAGTTGTTGTGTGTTTGTGGGTCTGTCTGCCTTTAGTTTTGTCTTCAGAAAGTGAAAAGCAGCTCAATCAGGTTGAGATCAGGAGACTGACTTGGCCATTACAGAATATTACACTTTTATATGTTCAAAATATTCTGGGTTGCTTTTGCTGTAGAGGTGCATCGGAACAAATTAGATTGTCGTGGAAAAGTTAATTTGTTTCAATACTTCAACTCAAATTGTGAAATTTGTGTATTAAATAAATTCAATGCACACAGAAGTAGTTTAAGTGTTTGGTTATTTTAATTGTGGTGATTTTGGCTCACATTTAACAAAAATCTCAACAAATTAGAATATGGTGACATGCCAATCAGCTTATCAACTCAAAACACCTCCAAAGGTTTCCTGAGCCTTCAAAAGGTCTCTCAGTTTGGTTCACTAGGCTACACAATCATATCCATCACGGGGAAGACTGCTGATCTGACAGTTGTCCAGAAGAAAATCATTGACACCCTTCACAAGGAGGGTAAGCCACAAACATTCATTACCAAAGAAGCTGGCTGTTCACAGAGTGCTGTATCCAAGCATGCTAACAGACAGTTGAGTGGAAGGAAACAATGTGGCAGAAAAAGATGCACAACCAACCGAGAGAACCGCAGCCTTATGAGGAGCCACCACTCAGACGTTTCAAGGAATTTGCTGAACCACAGACAATATCAGAGGCATCTTACCTGGGCTAAGGAGAAGAAGAACTGGACTGTTGCCCAGTGGTCCAAAGTCCTCTTTCAGATGAGAGCAAGTTTTGTATTTCATTTGGAAACCAAGGTCATAGAGACTGGAGGAAGGGTGGAGAAGCTCATAGCCCAAGTTGCTCGAAGTCCAGTTGCTTGAAGTCCTTCTGCTGACAAGCTTTTTGAAGATGCTGATTTAATTTTCCAACAGGATTTGGCACCTGCCCACACTGCTAAAAGCACCAAAATTTGGTTAAATGACCATGGTGTTGGTGTGCTTGACTGGCCAGCAAATTCACCAGACCTGATCCACCGAGAGAATCTAGAAACAAGAGACCAAAAATTGCAGATGAGCTGGAGGCCACTGTCAAAGAAACCTGTGCTTCCATACCCCCTCAGCAGTGCCACAAACTGATCACCTCCATGCCACGCTGAATTGACGCAGTAATTAAAGCAAAATGAGCCACAGCATGTATTGAGTACATGTACAGTAAACTAAAATACTTTACAGAAGGTCAACAATTCCCTAAAAATAACAATTCACCAGGGTTTTTTGAGCCAAAAACCCTGACAATTAAAAGAACCAAAGACTTAAACCAGTCTGTGTGCATTGAATTAATTTAATACAAGAGTTTCACAATTTGAGTTGAACTACCGAAATAAATGAACTTTTCAACGACATTTAAATTTATTGAGATGCACTTGTATGTTTTGGGTCATCGTCCATTTATACTATGAAGTGTCGTCCAGTCAATTTTGCTGCAGAGTTCAGTTCCAACCCTGAAAAAAAAAAAAAAAAAAAAAAAACCTCACCTGCCTGTAGACTGAAGACATAGATGAGCTTGTTCAGGTGTGTTTGATTAGGGTTGAAGCTGAACTCTGCAGGACTGCGGTTTTCTAGGACCGAACTTACCTACCCCTGATTTGGGCAGAGAGTACACTTCAGAATTCATCCAGCTGCTTCTGTCTTCTAAGACTTCATCAATAAACAACAGTAACCCAGTACCACTGTGAGCCATGTTTGCTAAAGCCATCACACTGCTCAACCATGTTTCAAAGATGATGTTATATGCTTTGAATCATTAGCTGTTCCAAGCCTTCTACATACTTTTTTCCCCAGTCATTCTGGTACAGGTTGATCTTAATTTCCATCTAAAGAATGTTTTTCCAGAAGTGTTTTTTTGGCCTCTCTGTATTTGTTCTCGTTAAGTATTTTCTTAAATGTAGACATTCAGACTGACACTGACAGTGTGAACTGCCTCCTGGATAGTGTTCCAAAGCTAAGAACAAGTGCATGATAAACTCAAATCCAAATGATTAATACTGAAAATAAGCCACATTATTGTGACCTGAAGCTTCCTACTTTATTCACTCCATAAAATGGATCTCTTTAAGTGCCAAACCTAAACAACAAGCTCAAAGATGCTTAATAAGCATCGCTTATAATAAGTGGACATGGCAACCCTTCAAGTGTGTGCTCGGCAAAGTATCCTTCAAAATGACAACTAAACACAATGGCTCTGTGAATGTTGGTTTAGTTAAAATCATCAAACACAATGAGTCTTTGGTTGCTGTTATTACTGTGGTTAAAAATAGCAGATGCCAAATGCCACAATGTTGCTATGACTTCCATGGTGTCAATCACCACAATTTAAAGAGTAAGTTCTGTTCTGTACACAAGAGAATTATAATTTGACTATTAATTCCCACTCCTGAAACTTGACAGTGCATAAGTGGCCTTAGACTTATATTTTTGTGCCATTGTGTTTTTGATGTCATTATTCTATATTATCACCAAATCTTAAATTAAGTATTTTCTCAACTTGTTGTCTTTCATTTGGCACAGGTGTTGCATTATTTTTGGAGCTAATTGATCATAGGCCCCATTAAAGAAATATTTCACCCAAAAATGTAAATTCTGTTATTAATTACTTTAATTAATTACTTAATATTAAGCGGCAAAACTGTTTTCAGCACTGGTAATAAGTCAATATATTATAATAATTTCTGAAGGATCATATTATATTAAATTATATTTAAAGTATATTTAATATGTATTATATATGTATAAATAACCTCTGACATGGAGAAGAGTGAAAACTCCTCACATGACGACTAAGTTATCGAACATCTGAACATAACAAACAAAATGCACATTGATGGATCTTCTGTCTGTTCTGCAAAATGTAAACAAATTTTTATGTCTGCAAGCAAATATTGTGGAAATAGCAATATTATTTGTGTCTAGGCAAAGGCATTCCTCCTGGAACAGTAGATATTACATGCGGTGTTAATCTAATAAAGATCTTCATTGCTAGCAAACAAAATGTTCTTTCCATTGACTGTAGATCCAAAGCCACATCTTCAGTGCTCTTGATGTTTTTAAACTTTCTTTTACAACTCTGAGTGAAAGGCTTCAGATGACCCAGCACATGCGGCAGGGAACTGAACGAATCATTCAAACTGATTCGCAAACCAATTCACTGGTTTACCAACTGGTTTGATCAAGCCTTTGAACAGAATTGTCTCAAAACAATGAATCATTCACGAATTGGCATCGCTCATTGCCAAGAGAAAAGTATTGCATTAAGATAAAGTAACGAGAGGAATGTCTCCCACAATAACGAAGTAAAAGTACAGATTTCCCCCTCAAAATTTACTTAAGTAAGAGTAAAAGTACTGATCTTTAAATATACTCCAAAAGTATGAGTTACCCCCAAAAATTACTCAAGTAAATGTATCGAAGTAAATGTAACTGGTTACTACCAACCTCTGCTAGCCATGATGCAAGGTTTTGTGCACCAATCCATATGTAAAGAGACTATATTTGCTGATAAAAAACAATGATTGCTAAGAAAGATTAAAAGGAATAAAGGTGGTCGCAGAGAGATTAGGTGAATATGTTCCTCCAATGTAAAAAGAATTAAAAACAACAATGAAGAATCGATTCCAGAACCAGGAATTGATTCCAAAATTCCAGAACTGAACAGCCCTAGAACACATTACATTCCAGTAATGTCAGCCATATGTGTGACCTCTTTGGCAAAGGAACACAAACCTGCTGCCATCTGAACAGCTCCAGGCTGCTGACTACTGCTAAAGCACCAGTCAAGTCCTAGAATCCCCCGGCCTGAAAAAGCTAACAGGAAAGAACCAATATATCAAAGAAACTGCCAGTGTATTAAGGTGTAACATCTTGGCTTCTCTCCAGCAAACAGGTGCAGGAGTTCTTGGAATCGCGCTGGCAACGACGTGCATTGTATCAACTGTAAACAGTCAGCAGTTCATATAAACCCTTTGTAGCAAACAATGCTAGCAGGAAAATGTGACAACTGACACCGTAGCAGAATACTTTTTTTGCTCATGCACACACTTTGAAGTGACCTATAATATGCTGTGTCACACCAGCGAGGAATAACAAAAAGCAGCCTGTGAACCGAACGCTTCAGCGATTCCCACCACTGCAGTACTGGCACCCGCGCCATGACCCCGCAGCGGGCCGAGGAGGAGTGGAAAATAACTGTTAGCGTGCTGAGGAACGGGAACACTGTGACTGACAAATGGGTAATTTTCTCAAAGACATCTGCGTACTGATTGGCTAATTGTCTGGGAAGTGTCCTCACGTTTGAGTCACCACGCTGTGGGAAATGAGGGATATTTCTTTGTTTCTTAAAGCCAAAATGGGAGTATGAAATAAAGCCTTGCTAAAGTAGAGATGGAGTCAAGGAAATCTAATTAGGATCATTTAATTAAATTAGTTCTCTTTCCAATAATGTGACTCAAGGGAGGGCTGTAGTGTCTCAGAATCACATGGTAATTGTCTCAAATTTATTCCCATTTCTTTGTGTTCCTTGATATATTTTCACTTCATCTAGGATGGGTTTATTGCCTGATTTCAAAAACGCATCCACTTCAGCGAGTCTTTCAGCTTTGCATGGGGCCAACGAAATTGCAGATTCTATGTTGCTCATCTTCTGTGTTTTAGCATTAAACCCTGTCCTAATCAGGAGCGATGCGACAAACTAATGAGAAATAAAATCTTCCAAGTTAAGCCAGTTCACACTATCAGCAACAAAATGAGTGTGTTCAGCAACTCCATAAAGTTTATCCAAATTCAATAACAATGTTTTTAATGGTGGAACAATCTTAAAATATGGCCTGTCCTTCGACTTCTGAGACCTGAAAAAGGGTTCAAAAATTAAACTCTTTTAAAAGGACACATTAAAAATAACAGTTTGTACAATAATATATCAAAGTATAACTATATATTGTGTTGTTCATAAAATATATATGTATATTTTTACATTTATCTTTCATCAGAGGTGTTATCAAAATTAATTATTTATTTTATTATTTTATATAAAAAAAGTCATAGAAAAGTACTTTCATGGTCAAAGCTGCTCAAATGTGCCACCCACATTTTCCACATTATTTCATTAATTGACATTTAAATATGATTTTTAATTCCTAAGGATCATTAATATTTTTAAGATTATATTCAGATAAGATGTATTTTAAGATGATATTCACACGATCTTAAATTAATTTATTATTATTATTATTATTATTATTATTATTATTAATAATAATAAGAATAATAATAATAATAATATAATTTTGAGATTATTAAAAAGTCATTATATTAGTCAAGCCTTATTAAAGGGATCATTTGATGCTTTTTTAAAGATTATTATTTGGATAGAATATGTTATACATGTTGACATGCTTTTATGTTCAAAAAACACATTATTTTATTCAAATACTGTACATTATTTTACTGTCCTTTATGTCCCTCCGCTCTCAAACTAAAGTCCCTCCTTCTAAAAAGTTCAGTCTGTTCTGATTGGCCAACTGACCCAATGCATTGTGATTGGCCGAACACCGCAAGCCCTCGTTGGAAATGAAATGTAGCAGATTGTCATAGCAAAGTCAGAATGACCTCCTCTTCTAGGATCACGATACAGTCAGCCATAAAATGTGTTGCTCTCCTCTTGTAATTAATCTTAAAGATAACTACCGTAAATGCATCTACTTTCAGAAGGCCAAATAAAGTGCTTTTGTTTTCACCTAGAAACACACAGCATCTCCCTGACATGGTTGCTTCAACACTAACTGTGGTTACTGAAACCACGCCTTTGTTCTTTGCGTCAACATTTGGGCGGGATTATGCAAATATTTCCACATAGTGACATAGACATGTGCGTGTGTGTTTAAATTAGCCATTTTAGGAGGGAGTGGCAGAGACTTTGACTTTGAAGTGTATCTCTTTGGATTTGAGATTTCAGTCTTTGCAACTTTACAGATCTTCTTTATGCAACAAGAGCTTGTTAAAGAGAAAGATAAAATTTTAAAATGTACAGTTTGAAAAGCATCTTCACATTATCTTTCAGTACGCTCTACTTATGCAGTGTTGCAGGTGATAATAAATGTGCAAACAGAGAGAAATTATCTTCACTGATCTGACTGGCTGTGATGATTGTGTTGTTATGCAATATTTTTGCTGTCATTGTGGAAAAAATAAGTTCCTGTAATCTTGTCGTGTTAGTGTTTTATAACGAGCTTTCAGCTATAGGCTAAATTTGAAAAATAAAGAATGGCTTGATAATAACACAAGAAGGCCTGTGTTGGTCTTGTTCCCAGTTGAGTATATTGCTCTGCTCTCACAGTGACCTCTTACAATTGCTTTTTGCTGCTGGAGAACACACAAATTAGGTTTGGCCCTTTCCAGCAAACCCAGGGTGGAGGCAACAAGATGAGAGAAAGGGCAAAGAGGGAAGCAACGTGTGAGGATGACGGACAGAGAGAAAATTAAAGAAGTAGCGCTCCTAATTTCATGTCACGTGAGGACAGCTCTCTTACCACAGAAAACCACAGAATTTGCAGGGATTTGTAGGAAAGTGTCACATTCTTTAAGTACACGACTCAATTTCTTCTCCTTGATCCATTCTCAGTTCAAGCTGATGTGGAACTAGGCAAAATTAATTCTGCTGTGGTGTTTTAAAGGCTTCAGTATCTCTCTTTCTCATGCCCTCTACAAGCTTTTCCTCTGGAAATTTCCATTCTGCATTTTTTTTTTTCTGTGGCTTATGGCTGGTAATTGATCTGTGACTGGCACATTGGACAAGTCCTGAGTCCAACACATGCCTTAATGTGCCTGCACTGGGATACAACAGAATTAAGCTTGTGGCCCGCTAAATGATTTTCCACCGATTTGCAGATGTTAACCTTCTTTACGCAGGCGTTCAGAAAACGAAGGGAGTTGGTGCACATAACCGTGTCTGCATCTCCACCAACTCCTTTCTGAGTTAACCATCCTGCCAACTCTCTCTATGGCCTCTGGAAACAACGAATAGCCTGGAATTTCTCTGTGGGTTTTGGCAGTGAACAACAGGTTTCAGGTGTAAATGCAAATAAAGGTTGTAATCGTGTTCTTTTCTCAGATTTCTTTTTTAACTTAATGTAACAGATGTAGTTTTTTGAAATGTAAAAAATGTGCTAAACGTTACATTGTTATGAAGTTGCCTGTTGTCCTCACTTTGGGTATGTTTGTCCAAACAATAGAAGACTAGGCGATGAAAACATTAATTGCAAAATTTGCATTCTTCAGTTATATTTTTTGTTCTCTTGTACACAAATCAAAATAAATTGCTAAAATGTCATTTTGGTATTCTTACACTTTTAAAAAAACAAAGCAAAAATAAAATTTGTACACAACGAAATGAAACTTCCCACAAACACTGCAGTTTCATTTCATTTAGTTTTCATTTTTAAATAGTTATATTCTTATTTTAGCCTACTAAGAGAAAACGTAACTGGGTAAGGGCAAAACATTACTTATTTTTTTTACCCAATTCAAATGACTATTAAGACTACTTTAGGTTGGTTTTCCCGTTTTATTATTTTGTGTTCTGTTGGGTTTTTCCATTTTGGAAAGGCAAGCAGTTATTTTATTATTGTCAGAAAATGTAGAAATTGTGGGATCCATCTTTATGAAGGTGCATGGTAAGGGGGCAGCATATCATATATGATATAGTTGCACAGACTGTTTCTTTCAGTCTCAGGTAACCAACAGCTCTTGCCTGTAGGATATGGGTCTACATCACTGAACTGTAGCTAATAGAGTTCATCTGTAAAACAAGGTGTAGGTAATTCTAACCTAAATTAGTGCGTTTTTTCATATCAATGTTATGTTTCCTTGCGTGCATCCCTTGCCACTTCAAACCCCTACAAATGTCACAACTCTCTGGCTCAATTTTAGTCTCGGTGTTCCAGGAGGCCGTCTAGAGCTTTCACCTGGAGACTGTGGCTCGGTTCAAGTGCTCTTGAAGCAGAGAGTCACTATTTCACGTTTCCCACTGGACAGCCAGCGTCTTTCACCCCTGTTCATACAGAGCATGAATTCTTATGCTTCTTTCTACCATCTCCTCACTGCTTCCTCACCGTTCTTCCCTAGAGGTTTTTGTGAGAATCTGTAAAGCTAATAAATATCTGAAGCATGAATAAAACAAGAGAACACTTAAATGGTTAAAGATTGCCTCAGCTACAACAAGCTCTCAGGAACACTAAGACCTGTACAGTTTCAGATCGGCTCTTGCCCCGTCACAAGAATCTATGGTATTGTTGAATCTATGGTATTGTTGTATGCATTTGAAGTATAATGGCTTCTGAATCTCTTATCATGGTATTATTCTGCTTAAAATGACTCCTGTGAGTCAGTTCTTTTTAGTGAATCAAAAATATTCAGTGTGACAAGTGTAGTCTGATTACAGAACACATGACTCTCATAAGCCAGATCTTTTTAGTGATTTAAAAAGCATACAGTACGACAAGTGTAGTCTGATTCACAAACTGACTAACAACATGACCAGCGTAGTTTTGGTTATTAAATGAATGAATCAGTTCTTTTTGGTAAATCAAAAACACACTGCCTAACAAGTGTTGTCTGATTCACAAACACATTATTCTTACCAGTCGGTGCCTTTTTGTGACTCAAAAACATACAACATGAATAGTGCAGCCTGAACAAATGACTCCTGTGAGCCAATTAGAGAATCAATAGTGCAACGAGTGGTCCGATTTTCAAGCAAATGGCTTTTATGAATCAGGTTATTCCAGTGCCAGGGTTCACTCGAGGCAGCTTGATAACTGGGCGGCATTGTCACGGTGACACTTTGCCACTTAATTTAAATGGCACACTTTCACGAAATCTGAGAAATGGCACGAAGCCCTTCACAAAAATCACACAGCGACCTTTCCCGAATTCACACATATGCAGAACAACAAATGTTGTTGGTGTTTCATCAACTTCTTCTTAACTTTGTTAAACAGCTCTTGATGTTGTCTTTTAGACAACGTGCTGCACAGAGCAGCCCTCACCCCGTCCCATACCTGTTCTGCGGTCTTCAATACCTCACTTAAACTCTTGTAAACGCATTAAGGTGTTTCTCGCTGGCGTGTATGCATTCAGCTCGACTGATTGACTGCTTCATACATCAAGGCTCACACACAAAAAGCCATCGGGGGTCTTTGTGTGTCTGGCACGGGGCATAGGCGGCATTGAAAATTTAAATTTCCTTCTGAAAGGCACACAAACTCCCTCAAATCACAGAAAGTGGCCAGGCTTTCAAAAAGCAACCATGTTTGCTTAATTCTGAATAGAACTTATTACAAGTATCCGGGCTTGATTTTGAATGAAAACACATTTCCTGTGCAAGACTCATGCGCTGGTAACGATGTCAAATCTCGCTCTCTCCCTCCAATTGTTAATTCTGATTGTTTCCTCTTTGTCTTTTGCCCCTCTTGAGTGCAGAAAATAAAGAACAAAATAGAGACAGCAACGAATTTTAATTAATTCTAATGAATATGCAAATTGCCTTGAATCCTCTGGATAATGTGGTCTTTCAGTTTCATTTGATTCAATATTTAGAAAGGGTGTGAGAGTGAAATCAGCGGCGTGCGGGAAAAACACATCTTCCCCTGCAAACATAATCAGCGCCTTATCCATCTGCAAGGCCACAGACAAAAGCCAAGCACTTTCTATTTCCTTATTTAACGTGCTTTTGTGTGAATAGATGCTTTGTGGAATAAGGTGAGGCTACGTTATTTGTTTATTTTAATAATTTCATTTCTTTAAAGGAATAGTTCACCCAAAATTAAAATTTGCTGAAAGTTTGGATTGCCCTCGGTAAAGTGAAAACCTGCATGTTTGTAAGAAACAAATCAATTATTAAGATGTGCACAAGATGTTAAATGATGGACTGGAGGGGTGTGGATTGCTTGTGTGGATTATTGGAATGTTTTTTATCAGCAGATTGGACTCTCATTCTGACGGCACCCATTGACTGCAGAAGATCCACTGCTGAGCAAGTGATGTAATGCAAAAAAATTAATAAAAAATTCCTCAATGTCTGTTCTGATGAAAAACAAACAGAATCATGGGATGACCTGGGGGTGAGTAAATTTCATTTTTGGGTGAGCTATTGCTTTAAATACAGTGCTGGATATATAATCTTAATTCCAGCACTCATCATAAAAGATGCTTGTGTATTAGATCAGCACAGATTCATGATTGATTGTTCTCTGTGTAATACTTCTTTTTGATTATCAGCAGCATTGAAAGCTTTGGGTAAAAAGGGGTTCACAGCATGCATGAGATTTTCTAATTATTTATTACATTTTTGCCTGCTTTTCACTCACTCGCACTGGAAGCTTGAGGGACTGGAATGTTTATTACTTGTGGAGATAAGGGAACCTCGGAGGCCCCGGTGGTGCTTTCTGCTGCAGCAGAGGGGTGTGGGTTAATTTTTCTTCAATAAAGGGGGTAATTATTTCAGCTCGGATGGGGACTTTCGCTAGACAGGTTAAGAATTAACAAGCAGCTTTTGGGTTTGATTCGGGAGGAATGCATGACGAACTGCGATGGTGTCTGTGCAAATATTAAGAGGCCTGTGATCAAAGGCCAGTTATTCAAGCCTGACGGCATGTTAAATTTCCCTGCGTGGCATTTCTAGGATGGAGAAAACGTTCTCCCGTGCACCCGTACTCTTGCAGGAAACAGGGTATGTATTCTCGGGCTGGAGGAAATGTTGGGCGGCGTGTATGTGTTAGCATGACTCAGTGGTGGTGTCTGGCGGTCCAGATTTGCCCTTGTTTTGCAGCAAGGGAGCAGTTGGTAGCCTGAGGAGGCAGAGTTTTCACAAGTAAGGTGTGAACAAACTGCAGTGAAGTGGAATTGTGGGTGTGTGTGTTGCTACTGTCGCCGGAGGTTATGTTAGGTGCAAAGATTGTTATTTAAGTACTATTTCTTCCTACTTCACTCACTTCGGAAGTGAAAAATGAACACGCAGAGAAAAAAAAACAGGAGAATGTGTTGGAATATAAATTTTTGAGCAGTCTCTGTAACATGGTTCGGGCTGAATAACTGATCAAAAAATTACTGATAGTATAACTGCAGCTGGCACGAACAAGCCTTCGAACCAAAGTAAAAAACATTATTTTAGATATGCAACAGTAAGTGATTCACTTTATCAGTTAAATTATGAGGTCAAAATGAGGGATTTGGAGAAATGCCACAATAAACAAAAATAACATTTTATTTTATGCTATTTCTGGGGAGAAAAGTCTGTTGGTTTCTTCAAACCGTCAATTTTAGTACAGAAACAAATCGTTAAAGTGCTAAAAGAAAGAAGGTGTTCAAAGAAAGAAAGAAAAAGAAAAACCAAGTATGAATAATCCAAATTTGATTGGCAAATTGTACAGTCCAAAAACAATTTCACATTAAAAACAATAAATAAATAATAATAATAATTAGTAATTTTATAGCTTATTATTATTATTTTATTATTATTGATTTTCTATGCAGATGAGCCAACAAAATCACTATGCTAGTATGATTCTTGGTTTTTTCTAAATAAAGGTAAAAAAAAAAAAAAAATGTTTTTCATATCACAATGTAGAATATAACAATGTCAGATTTTTCCAATGTTGCATATTCCCCTAGTCTTTAATACCAGTTACAGCACCAAAAAACATGAAAGAACATCAGATGAGTAGTTATTGCATGAATCAATAAGGCAACTTTACATTGCATTTACAATGCATTCAAATTTTCAGTTACATAAATTTTAGGGAAGAGTATATAAATATCCCCTTTCACACATTAATCTGCCATAATATTTACAATAAATAAATAAAAAATAGATAACATAAAACAATGTTGTGTTTGTTTTTATGTGTGTTTTTTTTTTTTTTTAGAGGTAAGGCACTATTTACTTGTTAGTATCAAAAAACTGGTAAATTCTGTGACATCATTAACCGGAAATGAACCGGTGTTGTGTAAACTTGGAGGGGTATGTGAAGTCGGCGTTTTTGATGACGTTTTCATTTTTGGAGCAGAAACATAATTATATAATTTGAAATCTTAGACTTTTCCTTTCTGTTTCCTCACATCAAACTAAAACAAAATGTGTTTCTAAAAAATAATAATGGAACACATAGATTAGTTACTGCAGAATGCTGTGATGGACCGATCAGAATCAAATATTCCAAAGCAATGCAATATTAACTCTAACTGCCACTTCTATTAAACACAGATGCACAGATCATTCAAAAATGTCAACATTGACTTGAATAAACACATGCAACAAACGAACATATATCCAGGCATTGTCTCGGGAGAGTAGATATTTATAAAACCATTAATCACACACAGGAGTTAGTCTCCCACTGCACATTTACTCACGGCTCTGACGTTGTCCAGATCACCTCGTCTTTAATTAATGAGTGCTGCTAATTGATTCAGAACCAATCAACAAATCATTTGCATAACAACAAGAACAACATGATTGATTACTCATTGAAGGTCCTGGGTGTTATCCTAATGTCCCATTTGGAGCTCTTTTTCTTCACAAAGAGTTCAGCCAGGCATGCTAGCCAAGTGCCAATTACCAGCCAGGCTTTATGAGAATATGAAAATGAAAGAGGTGAAGATAAGAAAATATGGTTGACCAAAAACAGAGGGCGGCTTCACATGTGAGTTACGCCGCTCTGAAAATGAGCAATCATGCTTGTTTCTGTATGACTCAATAGGTCATCATTACTGTAGCTAGATTTTAAGTTCTCTTTTACCTCCCCTCCCCTCTATAGGAAAATAAACAGGAGAGTAACAAAGTGCAGTAAATTATAAAACTATTTGTGCTACAAACTTGTGTTTATTAGTTACCAACACAATATAGAGTAAAAAGTGAACATTTATTTTACTATCGTTAAAGTACATTTCTGGCTTAAGAAATTTTTTATTATTATGAATTTAAAATGATACAATGCTATTATTTTAAATTCCAATATGTTATGTCTCAGTTTAGATTGCTTTTATTTATGCTTCGGTACTAGCAGAAGACACTAACCAGTTATACATTTTCGGATTATTTTTAATTCTTAAAAAACACACCAAAAAAAATTGTAAATAATAATTGTATTTTATTGCCAAAACATTTTAGTTTGTCTTGCATGTTTTTTCACTAAATCATATAACATTTTGTCATATGGTCATGTTACAACATGCCCCTTAGGTGTTACAGTGTATCCCACCGAGGGGGTTGTCACATTTGACTTCCATTTTTTTTTTTTTTTTTTTTTGAGGGTGAATAAAGAAAAATGCATACACTGTAATTCTGAAACAAATCTAAACATTTGTACTTGACAAGTGTGAAATTATTGTGGATAAAACAAATTATATTCTGAACCACATGGATTTACACAAACTGAGAAAGTCAAAAAGTGTTACGTTGTGCCCTGTTCTCCCCTAAATTTTCAGTAGCGTACTGCATGAGAGTAGTTTAGCTATTCTTATATAACTTAGTAGTAACAAACGGACCTATCACTGTTTTTATAGAATATCAAACAAACTGACCACAACAGTCATCTCTGTCTGGAAATTTTATTCATTATTTGTAGTGAATCTGTTCATCCTGAATGATCTCATGTAGCATTGGAAATTTGGTTCATTTCAGTGAGTTGGTTTGCACTGAACGGCTCATTCTTATCTTAGAAAGGTCTAATTCATTCTATGCAAAAATGTGATTTATTCCAGTGAAATTTTTTGGATGATTAAAAGATATGAATTATTTTATTTACAATATAAAGACCTTTCAAGAAGTCTCTGTGACGCATGATTGAATTTTATAGCCCATCAATTGTTTTTGTTATCAGTAATGTACATTAGGGTGTTTTGTTACATTTTAAGCTGCTTAGTTAATGTTTATTGCATTATTTTAGTGTTATGTTACCCTAATGGTGTTTTGTCTTCCCTATTGTCCCTAATACCTATTTTACCACACTCTGCTCTAGTCTACAATCAACATACATAAAAGGTTTATTTATTCATTTATTTATTTATTTATTTTTTCAGAGAATGTTTCATCAGAAACACTTCTACAATATATTTTTTTTTTTTTTGGGGGGGGGGGGATCTGATTTTATTATTTTGTATGAAGATTATTTGTTTTGCTTATTCTTTAAAATACAACAACAAAAACAACAACAACAAAACTCCATTCTATTTCTGTCCTGTGTAAGCAAGAAGGATTTTACAACTACACAGCCTCAACAGTTCAGCACATATTTAGCACTAATGATCTTTGTGTTGGACGGGGTGATGTGACGGGATGGTTTTGCTCCCATCTCATCACATACATTACATCATTTCCTGGGCTGAGTTCTCTGTGTTCTCAGTCATTTCTCTCCTTATCTGTGGTGCCGGACAGGATTAAAGTGATTAAAGATGAGATTCCCCCATCACTGGCCAGATATACAGCATTAGCTGTTTATGAACATCATCTCTCTGCCCTGATCCACAAAAGCATGACTTCTCATTGAAATCGGTGTATCCTCTGGGGGAGCTGATAAGAGAGGCATCAAATTCCTCACAATTCATTGATTTCCTTTAGGATTTATTAACCAGCCACCTCCATTCTAAGAGTCCGGGCCTCAGACGAGTGTGTCGGGGTGCACATATTGTATTTTCTTTCAATACCCATGTGATTTTAGATATGCTTTCAATGGCGGTTCCTCTGTGATTTGACTACCGATTGTCACTTATATTAACACGAAAGGTTTTGATTGGGGATTGACGGGATTGAACAGACAGGAGGGTAACCTTTAGCTGGATTAGAGGATTTCTATGTGGTATAGTGATAAGGCATGTTTGTGGTACTCTGATGTTGTACTGTTTTGGTCAAACCATTGATTTTTTTTTTTTGTCTTGCTTTGAATTTCAGTGGAAATGTAGAGAGATGCGGTTTGAAATGGAGCTGGTTGAAGATAAAATACTTTTTTACGAACTGAGGGGATTAACTGGTTATCAGTGCATGAGTTGGATTCCCTTTGGCTTTGGGAAAGATGGGGCCAGAGGCTCCGAGACCCTCACTGGGGATTAGGAGTCCTGGGGTCTCGTGTTTACTTAACATACAGGATTGGTCATGGTGCTAAACTCACACCAATGGGATCATAGAACCATATTTCTCACTGACCTGGTCATGACATTTCAGCTTCTTCACAATCATATTGCTGTTTTTCATTAAGAAAGAGTCAGTGTGTGGGTATGTGTTTACATAGGCCTTTAAAAATATATACTCTTAAAATCGATGGTTCTTTAAAGGTTCTTTAATCATACTCCTATGTATAGTCCTATTTAGAACCATATTGTTCTGAAGAATGCTAAAATAGTTACTTCTGTTGGAGTTTAGAAATCTTTATTTCCTCTTTTGGTCACAGTTTTTCACACCTTATCACATGGTGCTCACCTCTCCTCAGTGCCCTCAGGAGATCATTCAGTTAGCCCTGCCACCCTCGGTGCATTAGGGCACAGCAATCTCCAGTGAGTATATCTCTCAGCTTCCGCCTAGAAATGTAGTGATCCTGAGAGGTTGGCTACCTCCAAGGAGGTCTCTTGAACAAAAAGATTGTTTGTCCCATGCCGGTCCTCCACTTCAGGGCACCAAGCTAGCAGTTCAAAGCACATCAGAGGCCAGTTTCGAGAGATTGGTTCCCTTAGTACATTATCTGACAGCGTGGAAGCTTCTACAAAATGTGTCTTAATGGGTCCTGATCACCGTAGAAAGAGGGTACAAAATTCAGTTTGGGTCGCATCCGCCTCTATTCAACAGGGTGTTTCCCACTCTGGTGGGCAATAAAAAGGCTCTGATAATGAAACAAGAAGTAGATACTTTCTTGAGGAAGGAGGCCATCAAGGTGGTCCCTCCTCTCGACAGAGAGTCTGGCGTTCTACAGCCATTACTTCGTCATTCTGAAGAAGGATGGGGGTTGCATCCAATTCTAGATCTTTGTTTGATTTACTGCTCAGTTATGTCGCATAATCCTAACAACAGATGTCTCCCTCACAGGCTGGTGAGCGGTCATGAGTAGCCTGTAGGAAGGTCCCCATCTCATGTGGCATATCAACTGCCTGGAGATGCTGGCAGTATTTTAAGCATTGAAATATTTTCTCCAAGACCTGAGGGGCCATCATGTGCTTCTTGGCACAGACAATATTATCAGTGGTCTGCTACATCAATGGCCAGGGAGGTCTGCACTCGCTCCCCCGTACAGGCTGGCACATCAGATCCTTCTGGGGGTTCAGGGGTCGACTTTGGTCGAGCCCAGGTTGAATTGTTTGCATCTCGAGAGACCTCACAATGTCCCCTCTGGTTCTCTCTGATTCCTATTTCGCCCTATCTATGACCTGGTATCCCTACGAGAAAACTCTCCATCTCACAGACGGGGTGGCACCATATTTCACCCCCGCTCAGAGTTGTGGAAGCTGTAGGTGTGGCCCCTCAGGGCGAGGTACCTCTGCGAGGTAATGATATGCTACTTAATGGCAACTGTTCACTTCATGGTGTCACAGCTGTCAGTTGGACCCCTGTCTACGTGGCTGCTATTGCTGCTCACCATGCCCCTGTGGGTGATCAGTCTCTGGGGAGGAATCAGTTGGTAACACGTTTCCTCCTGGGTTCCAGGAGGCTGAGGCCTCCAGTATGCCTAAGGATACCTACTTGGGATTTGGCTGTGGTTTTAGAGGCCCTTTCAAAAGCTCCATTTGAACCCCTGGAAGAGGTTTCATTGAGATTTCTTACAGTCTGTATTTCTACCAGCCATCTCTTCCTTAAAGAGGGTCAGTTACCTAGAGGCCCTGTCAGTGGCAACATCATGTCTCGAGTTTGCGTCTGGTATAGCAAGAGCATTTCTGTACCCCAGGCTGGGGTATGTCCCAAAGGTGCCAACTCTTTGCAACTCTGTTGTCACAAGGCCAGTCATTCTACTGGCATTCTGTTGTTGTGTTTTATAGGAGTTGTCAGTTATCACTGCCACAAAAACCTTTTTATCACTTTTTTCTTTTAAATGGGTCATATGATTCTCTTTGGACTGTTGCAAGCTCTTGGTGCATGAAGAAGATCTGTAAAGTTGCAAAGACTAAAGTCTCAAATCCAAAGAGATTCTTTTTAAAAGTTAAAACTGTCCATGCCTCCTAAAACGCCTCGTTTAAACATGCCCCCACATGTCTACATCACAGTATGGGAAGATTTGCATAACACCACCCTAATGTTCATGCAAAGACAGAAGTAGTATTGTTGTTGCAGCCGCCGCCATGTTGAGGAGAAGCTGTGTGTTTCATTGTGAAAGCGAAACCACTTTGTTTGGCCTTCTAAAAGAGGACAATATCTGCTTCGTCATGCCTAAAGCTGATCCGTGCTGGTGGCTGAGGAAATACATCAACTTTATGCTGTGGATCGCCGGATCGGCTTTCACCATGGAGGGAGGGGAGTCCAGATCGGGGTCATCATGTGTGGTTTCCACAAGCACCACATTGAATCTACCGGTCACGCCCTTCTCAAGTCCACCAGATGCTGCTCACTCAACCCGATCTCACTGAATTCATACATATTTTAGGAGGTGGCTAATTAATGACCACACTCGTACAAATTCATATGATGTTTGCCAAATCGTACGTATTTTACAAGTTGCACAATTCGTATGAATTTGTACGAATGGCCTACACTTAACTCCGCCCCTAAACCCAACCGACACAGGGGCTCAAACAAGTCTTATAAAATCATATGAGTGAGGATGTACAAATTTGTATGAATTAGCCACCTCGTAAAATACGTACGAATTGGTCGTGAGATAGGGTTGGCTCACTCTAGCTCGCAGTGTGTAGTGCTGTGTGAAGCATTTTATGGAGGACTGTTTCCTGAATCTGCAGTTCTGCATTGCCTACAATGGGTCTGTGCTCAAAGGCAGTTCTATAAAATGGGGCAGTTACAACTTTGCAACTTCAGTCTCTTCTGACTCATAGCCTGTAAGTCATTTTTTTTGTTTGTTTGTTTAAAGAATTTGCCACTGATGATTCAAATGTGAGTTTTGAGCAGTGTAGAGTAGTACTTGTTGTTTGTCGTCTCTTGTTGTACTTGTTGTATTGTCGTTGTCATTATAATCAGTAATTATGTCCCCACTGAATGCAACAAACGCCTCATTTGCAATGGGTTTTATAGGTTTTGTCTTGTCGTGCCATCACGTAACATTTGCATTACACGCTTAAGGTATTCAGCTAAGCACATCGCACTGGATAGCTGGCCAATCACAGTACACCTTGCTTTTCAGAACTAGGAGCTTTCTACAAGAAAGGTTGGGCATAGAGGAGAAACAATAATGTACATTGTTTCTTACCATCTACCTGCGAGGGACTGGAGATAAAAATTAGCCTGAATGACTAAATCTGGCACATTTACAAGGTGGACTCATTTGATAATGTTGATTAATGTGTATTGTCCTTTTTTATTTTTATAAATAAATAAACAAACAAATTAGGAAAATATATTTTTAAACCTTTATTAACTGTATAAACACATTGCATTACACCAAATAAACAACATAATGTTCTTTTTCCAACGTCATATGACCCTTTAACATTTCTACTTTTGGCCTTCATGAACATAATTGCTTTTACCTATGAAAAAGAGAGAGATGCACTATTACTCTAAACTCTATTATTTATTCATATAAACTATTAATATGAACTGCGTTTATATTTTTATCCAGTCAGTTGCTGTCGCACCCACCAAACCTCATCATCTGCCGAGAAACACAATGTCATTAAAAATACAAGTACATGATGTTCATGTATGTATTATGTACATATGTATTTATTTATTGCAAATGTAAAACCTTGAAAGAGGCTACAAGGTAATCTGAGACCATGATCGAGAGGAAAATCATAATATTAATAAATTTCATAAAAAATATGAATGAAAATACACTATATTAAAAAGGTTCCTTACAGCACTTTCATTGCATGGTTCCTTTTGGAATCTAAAAATGGCTCTAGTAGCACCAAAAAGGCTTTTGTTACCAAAGAACCCTAATCTAGCACATTTTAAAATTAAAAGGTTTTTATTGACATTGATTCAATGTCCTTAACATTCGTGGAAACTTTCCATTGGATAAAAGCTACTTCATAGTGGAAAAATTATTTAGATTATTAGAGTTTTCTTAATAATAATAATAATAATAATAATAATAATAATAATAATAATAATAATAATAATGTTTCCTCAGTTTAATTTGCTGCTTTATAGAGTCAGGCAGTCACATTCTTTATATAAAAATAAAATGTTATTTTCCAGAGGCCACAAAGCTCCTATAATTGTGTTTGATGCTTACATCCCGCTGACCTGAGGTATGCACTGCCGTCGGCTGCAGTGACCATTTTATTGAGAAAAGCAATTTTGAACACTTCACTTCATATAGGACATTCCCTATGTAGCGAGGACTGAAAAACAAAAGCATATTTTTTTCCTTTTGTTATGCCAATACAGTGTTTTTATTTTCATGAAAATGTGTCACTGTGCCGGATTTTGTGTAATCGAGTGTTTTCTGCTCAAACATGATTTGTTATGGCATGATAAAAAAACAGGTACAACACATTAGATGATTAGATTTTATTGATATATCATGCTGTTGCCGGCTCTGCTTGCATTCTCACATACATATTTTATATTCACAACACATAAACAGCACCAACTGGCTGATACATTTCACATCAAATGTGTCATTTACAACTAATGCAACACAGATTGTAAATTACAGTGGGTATATTTTATTTTTTCTCAGATGATTACTATTTTGCGTGTACTGATGTGATTTATCTAGATCAGTGATGTAGTTGTATAGCATGCACACAGTTTGTTTTAGAACCTTTTGTGACATTTTATCAGTCCACGCTTTCCCTCAAATTGAACACATGATCTTGGAGTTGCTAGCGTCATGCTCTACACTTTGAGCTACAGGAAGACAGGGCTATGAAAGTACAGAGACAAGAATAGCAAAGATTTAAAACTTGAACTAAACATGTTGTATTTATTATAGGATGTTAGAAATTGTCACTCCAATTACACAGTTTTCTTCTTGTTCCCAATTTAGTCAGAAACAATTTGAAAATGTCAAGAAAATGTCTCCTATAATTTAATTTAGGAGAACATTTCATTCACGTAAGACAAATCGCAGCTATTGCATCACTAAAAACGAACCCTCCATCGACCATCAGTCAATGCTTATTCAATTAAAAAAGACAGTTATCAAGTATAATTAGCAGCTTTAGAGAGGAATATCTAATTAGCGAGTCCAGTCCAGATCTAGTTAACTATATGCTATAAGTAGCCCAAGGCACAATTAACTTGATTTTCAAAACATGTACAGTAAACAAATCCATTAAATATGTCAAAGTAATGAAAAGAAAAAAAATGTTT